>NC_089255.1:9650561-9818061 GCF_963930625.1 Muntiacus reevesi | reverse complement strand
TACCAATTTTTTTCTCTCTCTGGAAATTTTAGAATTTTTATTCCCAGTGTAATTCCCATTGTAACTTAAAATGATCTGACTTGGTGAACCTTTCTTATTCATTAGGTTGAGCACATAATGGGCATGTTGAATCTGGAGAATAATGCCATCTTACCCTGAAAAAAAATTTAAAACTATCTATTAAATAATTTTCTTGGCTTATTTTTTCCTCTTCTCTTTTCCTCAAGCATCTCTTAGTCAGAGGTAGAGCTTTCTGAATTTATCCTTTTTTAAAAATCTTTTCTCTCTTACTAGCTATCTTTTGCCTTTTTTCATCAGTTCTCTAAAAGAGATTTTATCTTCCAATTTGTCCATTGAATTTTTAATTACAGCTGTCATGGCTTTTATTTTCAAAGGTCTTTTTTTAAAAAAATTCTCTGACCATTCTTTTATAACTTCCAGTTCCTGTTTCATAGACACAACATCTCCCATTTCTCTGAGGATGTTAGGAGTTTTGTTTTGTTTCTTTTAAAATTCTTGGTACTATCTCAATTTCCTCTAGGTTCCTTTCTCCCCCTGTCCCACCCCTGTGTATATTTTGTTGTCTTTCACGTTGAAGGTTTGCCTCACTTACCTGATGACCTTTAATTTTCTGATCAAGTGTAAGAGTGAGATTCTGTAGAGCTCATTGGAAGGTACAAAGGCGGGGCTAGTTACATGTGTCTCTCCACTCTGGGGAGACAGGTGGCAAGCTGGTTGTGGCAGGCAGGATCTGCTAGTGGTGGCATGTGGGAGCCAGTTCCCTGAGTAGGGATGGAACGCAGGCCCTCTGAATCGGGAGCTTGGAGTCTTAGCCACTGCACTCCCAAGGAAGTCCCGGGACACCGATTTTTCTTCAGCCTCTGTTTCCAATAGTACATCTCCCTCCCATGCTCCCCTAAGATCTGAGATGTGCTGGTCTCCCAGAATGGGGGACCTCTTACGTTTACATTTTCCAGAGAATAAATGTCTAGCTTCTAAACTAGAGGGTGGGGGTAAGAGGCGGTTGCCCACTGGATGTGGGAGGGGAAAGGACGGGCTATAAATTCTCTCTAGGTCATTTCCATTCCTAACTGACCTTCCGTAACACCTCACACGCCAGTTCCGGAGGCTTTCCAGGGCGCTTTGGTGTGAACGGGCCTGCTCCTCGCCGCGCCCCTCTCTGCCGGCACCTCCTTACATTTCAGCTTTCTCCGCTCTGCTGTCTCTGTCCCTTCTATGTTCACTTCTCCCAAAATGTTTATGCCTTTAAGTGGCTGTCATCTTCTTTAATTTGGAATATATATATATATATATATATATATATATATATATGTATGTATTTGCTAAATATATCTTCACTAGGGCTTTTTCAGACAGAAGACAGAAAAACATGTGTATTTAATGTACCATGTTCAATTGAACACCCCTGACATGAGTTTCCAGTGGGTTTGCAGGAGACCACAATAATTCCCCTTTAACTTTATTCCAGTTCTTGCAGACGTTTGTGCACCTTTATGACACCCGGTCCCAGTGTCCCATGACTGATCAAGTTGTTTCCTTGATCGTCCGGAATTTACACAGTGTGCTTCAAGCAGTGTGCGTGTCAGGCACAACTTTGCTCCAGTCATTTCCCCTGCTCTTTTGGAATGTACTCTGCCATGACTTTGTTTGTGATTCATTTTCAAGCTTTGGTATTAAGGGCGGAATGGGTGGAATAGGACTGAACACTGTAATATCACAACTTCCCGGTAGAAATTCACATCCTAAGTCCCCAGACTTTTAAACCCAAAGGCCAAGGGTTGGCTGCCTAGAGAGAGTAAATGTTTTCACAAAAGGAAAAGAATGATAATTTGCAAGCATAAAACTGTATTATCTACCTCTTCTAAGAGACATAAAATTGCTCAGGGTGAAAAGGACATGAAAAATTGTCCAATCCAACCTCTCGTACAAGCTTTAGAACCCCTTACACCCACCATCCCCGTCAACCTGTTAAAGCAGGGTGGAGACTGTGCTTGAACTCTTCTGGTGATGAAAATCGACCCTTCCTTTAGACAAACCTTTCATAGCTCTAACTGTTCTGACTTTTGTTATCTACCCCTTATTGAGCACCAATTATGAGCCTAGTTCTCTGCCATGAGCTTTATAAATATCTCATTTAATCCTCACCATAGCCCCTCACCATAGCCCTAGTTATCATTCCCATTTTGCAATTCAGAAAACTCAGATTAACTGTTGGCCTAAGATCCCACAGTGATCTAGTGAGTGGCAGGGCCAGCAGAACAGTAGTCTCTGGTTGCAACTCCTCATTTTCCCTACTGGTTCTTCCTTTTGTCAAGCCTCAAATACCCACTCTCAAATAGCTTTCACCCACTGGGGCTATTTCTGTCCCTTGGGAGTGCAGAGGGAAAAACCTAACCTCTCTTCCACATGAGCACTCGTCAGGTATTTCCAGATATGTATCTGATGTCCTTTCCACTCTAGACTAAACCTTTCTCTAAAAAAAAAAAAAGAAAAAAGAAGAAGATGATGGTGAGCATAAGAAAGAGCAATATCTGTTTTAAAGGTATTAAATGTATTTCTCCCTTTAGTTTTTGAGTTCTTTTCCTATTTCTGATGCCGAAGGACTACAGCCTCATAAGAAGGCGTTAGTTGGATCTCGTCAGTGTGTAGTTGGAAAAAGTTGCTACTCAGAAAACAGCGATGGCTCTTCCCTAAATTGATGGTTATAAAGGGCCATGATGGGCCTATAAATGCTGCATGCATATGTGCTTAGTTGTGTCTGACTCTGTGACCCCCTAGACTATGGCCCACCAGGCTCCTCTGTCCATGGAATTTCCCAGGCAAGAATACTGGAATGGGTTGCCATTTACTCCTCCAAGGGATCTTCCCGATCCAGGGATTGAAAATGCATCTCTTGTATCTCCTGCATTGGCAGCAGGATTCTTTGCCACAGTGCCACCTAGGAAGCCCCCCTGTATTAGCTAGAAATATCTAGCACATCACCCTCTGAAGTTGCACCAATCATAGTGGGATTCTCTTGGGAGGAGACCCAGATGAGTCTGGAGCAGTATTAATTGCTTAATAAAGGGGTTCTTAAATGGTTTTGTTGTGCATCCTAAAGTAACTTCAGATTATAAACTGACATTGAACCCATGCCTATATAAATTCCACCAGATAGCCTGATTCCTTGGTTGCAAGTAGGTTTGTTTTATGATGCTATTGCCCATATTTGTCTGATCATAAGTCCTTGGGGAGTTTATTTAAACTACAGAGTTCTGGACATCACCCCAGACCTCCTGAGTCAGAATCTGCAAGGGAAGGATCTGCAGTTTTACTAGGTCTTTCTAAGGGATCCTCATCATTACCAAGTTTGGAAAACACTGTTCTGAGGAGCTCACTTCCTAAAATTCCATTCCTTGTCTTTAAAATTTGGAGAAGAAAAAGAGTTGAAAGAAAATTATGAGGGTTAATTTTATGTGTCAAATTGGCTGAGCCACCATGCCCAGCTATGTAGTCCAACATTATTCTGAATGTTTCTGTGTGAGTGTTTTGGGATGAGATTAACATTTGGATCAGTTGACTTTCAGTAAAACAGAGTGCTCTCAGTAACATGGGTGGGCCTCACCCAATCGGCTGAAGGCCTGAATAGAACAAAAACTGATTCCCCACCATGCATGCTAAGTCGCTTCAGTTGTGTCCGACTCCTTGTGACCCTGTGGGCTGTAGCCCACCAGGCTCCTCTGACCATGGGATTCTCTAGGCAAGAATATTGGAGTGGGTTGACATTTCCTTCTCCAGGGGGTCATCCCAACCCAGGGATCAAATCCACATCTCTCTTGTCTCCTGCATGGGCAGGTGAGTTCTTTATGACTAGTGCCACCTGGGAAGCCTGGTCTCCCCAGAGCCAGCGTGAATTCTGCAGCAGATGGCCCTCGGACTTGAACCTCAGGAAGGCTCTTCCCTGAGAGGGGTGGTAGACTGCTTGGGAAGAGAAGAAATGAAGAGAGCTGTAGTATTCTTCTCAAGGGGCAAGGGGGACTGAAAGGTAATTGTTGCTTAATGGGGGCTTCCTGCTGGCTCAGTGGTAAAGAATCTGCCTGTAGTGCAGGAGATACAAGAGACACTAGTTTGATCCCCGAGTAGAGAAAATCCCCTGGAGAAGAAAATGGCAACCCACTCCAGTATTCTTGCCTGGGAAATCCCACGGACGGAGGAGCCTGGTGGGCTACAGTATATGGGGTCGCAAGAGTCAGACGTGACTTAGCGACTAAACCATCATGTTGCTTTATGAGAGGACAAAAGACCTGTAATGACCTTGCTGTGACAACAGCTGGTAACAAACACTTTTGGAAAGCAGCAGGAGTAGAGACCCAGGCCTGTTTTTAATACTAGATTTGTTTTGACATCAAACTAACTGAGGTATAATTTGCACACAGTGAAACTCACCCCTTTAAAGTAGAACATTGGATGGATTTTGATGAATGTATAAACTCACGCAACCACTAGAAGAATCAAGATGCAGGATATTTCCATTACCTCAAGCGTTCCCTTGAACTCCTCTTTTTTTTTTTTTTTTTTAATATTTAAGACATATTTATTTCCGTGTCTTCATTTTACACTGTAATACACTGCTTCTCCATCTGATACTTGATTTTTGTATATACACTGCCTTACTTTGGTTAACTGTATAACTCTACTTTAGACCTCAACAGAACCTTAAAAATCTAAACACAAATTTTACCTCTAACCACCAAGACATTGGGGATTAAAATAACTGAGATCATTGTTTTTTATTTACATCAGTTTATACATGTTTCCAACTTATTCTAATGACTGTTTCCAATGTGAAAACCAAGTTTCAAATAACCTGATCACCTTGGTTCAAACAGAGCTGTTCACATATCATACTCCAACTGCATCCATGTAAGTAAATCCTGTATCAGAGATAAAAGCTACTTAACATAAACCCAGTGACGTTGAACCCTTCATAAACAGCATGAAAATATGGGTTAAAGAAAATTTTCCAGGAAGCTACTATAAGTAGCTTTTTTCTGCAGATATTAATGCAGTGAAACAATATTAAATTTATTTAAAATATAAATAAGAGATTATTCAACTCTGTCCAAACATATTAAATACCTTCCAAAAGTTTCATAATTCAGTCCTAGAAATTTTTGCAGCTGTGAGCATTTCCTGTTCAGAAATGTGACCTCTACAAAAGTGCCCAGGAAATTTCAGAAAAATATAATCTTCTAATTTAAAAGTTGATTGATTTGCCAAATGATGCAGCCAAGTTTGCTTCTCTAAAAGCTTCTGATAAGTTCGGATGTGCATGACAGACTCTAGCTATATCTTCACAGGCTGCTCCATATTCCAGTGCAAGTGCAGCTTCATTTATCATTTCACCAGCACCTGGTCCTAGAATATGTGCTCCCAATACTCTGTTGATTTCTGCCTGAGAATCTTCACCATGCCATCTGTGTCAGCGTTTGTCTCAGCTCTGCTGTTAGCAGCAAATGGGAATTTCCCAACTTTGTATTCAATACCATCTTCTTTCAACTGCTCTTCTGATTTGCCAACCCCAGCAACTTCAGGGTGTGTGTAAATCACCGATGGTACACAGTTGCAGTCAATGTGTACATCGCCACCAGCCATCCCTTCAGCACAGATAATGCCTTCATCCTCCACTTTCTGAGCCAGCATTGGACCAGCAACGACATCACCAGTTGAATAGATATTTAGGATTTTAGTTTGGAATCTGGTATTCACTGGAATTCTACCTCTAGGACCCAGCTCAACTCCAAGCTCTTCTAGTCCCAAATTCTGAGTAAAGGGTCATCGGCTGATGCAAACCAGCAGTACATCACAAGTGATAACTTCAGCTTTACCACCAGAAGCAGCCTCAATAGAAACATCAGTTTTTCCATCTGATTTCTTAGTAGCACCTGTAACTTTTGTGTTTAATTTAAATTTAAATCCTTGTTTTTGAAGGATACATTGAAAGTTTTTAGATATTTCCATATCAATTCCAACACCACCAACATGACCCGAAAATTCAACTGCTGTCACTTCTGCACCAAGCCTTTGCCAAACTGAGCCCAATTCTACACCTATTACTCCTGCACCAATGGCAACCAATTTTTCTGGAACTTTTTTTTAAAGACAAAGCACCTGTAGATGACACTACTGTATCTTCATCAATCGTAATTCCAGGAAAAGGAGTGACTTCTGAACCTGTGGCTATAGAATGTTCTTTGTATCAATAACTTGAGTGCTGCCATCAGCTTTCGTGGCAGTGACCTGAGTTTTCCCAGTTATCTTTCCATATCCATTTACATGAACAACCTTATTGTTTGAATAAGTGGGCAGTTCCACCCATTAAAACTTTTACTGCATTACTCTTCTGCTCCATCATCTTCTCTAAATTCAAACGAACTTCAGACATTTCAATTCCCCTAGATGCACAATCTTTTCCATGGGCCAAATGGTAAAAGTGAGAGTTATTCAATAAAGCCTTAGAAGGGATACAACCAACATTCAAGCATGTTCCACCGAGTGTTTCATTTTTCTCAACACAGACTGTCTTGAAGCCTAACTGGGCAGTTTTAATAGCAGCAACATATCGTTCAGGACCAGAGCCAATTACTGTCACATCGACATCGATTGGTAGATCTGCATAAGTTCTTAGTGGCACTACAGAAACTCCTTGTAGACCATGAGATATTCGATTGAAATGGCCTTTCTTGACCAAGGAACAGTACACACGACTCCTCCCTTGAATTCCTCTTTAGCCAGTTCCCTCTGCCACCCCTGGCTCCTGGCAGCAACTGATTTATTTTCTGTTGGTATAATTTTGTTTCTAGAATTCCATGTAAATAGAGTCATATGGAATGTGGTTTTCTGTGTCTGGCTTCTTTTATTTAGCATGATGCTTTCAAGATTCATCTAATCCTACTGTATCTATCGATAGGTTTTCCTTTCTGTTGCTGTTCCATTGTATGGATAGACCACAGTTTATCCATTCACCACTTAATAGACATTTAGCTTGTTTCCAGTTTGGGGCTATTATGAATAATGCTGCTGTGAGTATTCCTACTTAGGTCTTGGTACAGACATGTGTTTTCATGTCTTTTGGGTAAATAGCCAGGAGTGAGATTGTAGCATCATATGTTAAGTGTAGGTTGGTGGCTCAGAGGATAAAGCATCTGCCTGCAATTCGGGAGACTCGGGTTCAGTCCTTGGGTTGGGAAGATCCCCTGGAGAAGGAAATGGCAACCCACTCCAGTATTCTTGCCTGGAGAATCCCATGGACAGAGGAGCCTGGCGGTCTATAGTCCATGGGGTCGCAAAGAGTTGGACATGACTGAGCAACTTCACTTTCTTTCTTTCTTACCTTTACAGAAATTGATGAACTATTTTTCAATGGCTGTACTATTTTGCATTTGCAACTGCAATGAAGTACCAATTTTTTTTTTGACAAAGACATGATGTAGATATGATATACAACAATTCACTGCAGACAGATCTACAAACACCTTTCTTTTGTTTCATCAGCAGAGACAAAAGAATTAGCTTTGTAGAAAGCACTGCTTCAGAGCACTGAACCTGGAATCAGACTGAAAGGGGTTGGTTACTGGATTCAACGATATTATTCCTCTAACTATAGAAAAGTCACTCAATCTCCCTCATATAAAATAGAAACAAAAATAGTTCCTCTCTGCTTAGGCGTGTTGGAGGATTAAGCGAGAGAAAACACACGATGTACTTAACATAGAACCTGGTACATAAAAAACAATTAATACCATTTACTCTCATTACATTCATAGCTTCTTTGAAATAGTATTTGTTGCACCAGGTTTAACTATGTGAGAACAAGGACTATGGATTTGACTTCTTTGGAGTTTCCTTTGGGTAATAACTTAGAATTCAAGAAAACCAAAGGAAGCCAAAACAGATGTTTTGTCATTGAAAGAAGGTATTTTCCTGGAACGAAAAATGAACAAGCCTTTTTATGTCCTGTCAAAACTTTCTGACTTCAGTTTCCTAGTCTGCAAAACAGGGATAATAATTCTTGCCCTGCCTATCATGAGTTTGATGTGGAGATCAAAGGGAAAACTGAACATTAGAAACTGTTAAGTGTCAAAGAAATATTTGCCACCAGTGATGTTTTAGAAGAAAACTTTCATAAGACATGATTCAGTTAGAAATAGAGAATGGTGTCCTTTAAAAATGTTTCTTTTTTCCAATGTTACACTGGGAAAAAAATAAACTGTTATTTGGGGGGGAAATTGCAACAAAAATGTTCTTGTAGTGAAACTTGTGATAAATTGGTATCAAGAAGATCACACTGCCATGTAGGTCCTAAGCTAGCACTAAAGTACCTCTGAAGAAAAAAGAACATCCTACACCTGACACCTTTCACACGTACAGTAGGCTAATGAGCTGAATTCAATGTGGTCTTTAGTGGCTGCAGGAGAATGGTCTGTCTATGTATGCATCCAAACATCTGCTTTCAGTTGCTTACTCAGATGACACATGAGTTTGAACATGCCACTTGAAATCTTTTTTGGGATACTATTAATTGCCTGAAAGAAAGCTATTGACACAATGGCATTTTCTACAGTCAGAAAAGATTTCATAGAAATATAAATTATTTAATTTTCCATTGGAACCATGTGAGAAACAAAATATAAAGTACAAAGTTGCATTTGGGAACAGAGAGATAATGTGTATTCAGAATAGAAAAGAATTAATTGTGCCATCCATAATTTGTGAGCACCGCCAGGCAGTCAACCTAAGCATCTAAGTCCTGGTTTTTCTCTGAGGATCCAGATCTCAGGGTTTGGTGCTACTTGTCCTGCAGAGGAAGTCTAATTGCCCCTCATCTCTGCAACAGGAAGAGAAAAAGGAGCCTTTGACATAGCTGCCCCTCAGCCTTATCTAGTCGATGTGGACTCTCAAATGCACATAGCATTTTTCATTCAATAAGGTGCTTTTTTTTTTTAACGAAAGTCAAAACATTTATCATAAGTTATTTTTAAAGCTCCGAAATAAGTGATGTTGTACTTTTAATTTGTTAATGGATAAATATATTCATCGATTTTATCCCCCATATAGTTGTAGTGTGGACATTCTGATGTGGACATTCTGCTATTGTGTGGTCAGATATAGAACACATGGTTTACTCAGAAGTCAGCCTGAAATGTTACCATTCAGAAGCCTTCACTAAGTACCTATCTACCTCAAGAATACTTAGAATTATTATGACAATGAAATATGATCATGTTTGTGAACATGACTAAGTATATATATATATATGTGTGTATATATATATATATGTTTTAATTTTATAGATGAGGAAACCAAGGCCCAGAAAAGTATAAATAAAATAACTTATCCAGCATTCTACAGCTAGTAAGCAGGAGAAATAGAATTGAAAATCAGTTACTGTTATTTGGCTACTGCCAAATAGTAGATATATAACCCAGGGAACTCAGGACATGAAAACTCTAGAAATACCACATTTTGACCTGTGACCACAAGAGAACTGCAGGAATACCTCAAGTGTTCTTCAAGGAAATCAATTTCAAAATTGGGACATGCATCTCAAATATCATTAGGTTCCTTAATAACCTAAATAGGTCTGTAATCCATAAATTTCTCTGTGAAAGTCACTCAGTCATGTCCTACTTTTTGTGACCCCATGGACTGTGGTCCATGGAATTCTCCTGGTCAGAATAATGGAGTGGGTAGACTTTCCCTTCTCCACGGGATCTTCCCAGGTCTTCAACATTGCAGGCAGATTCTTTACCAGCTGAGACACAAGGGAAGCCCAAGAATACTGGAGGAGGTAGCCTACCCCTTCTCCAGTGGCTCTTCCTGACCCAGGAATAAAACCGGGGTCTCCTGCATTGCAGGCGGATTCTTTACCAACTGAGCTATCAGGGAAGCCCTTACAAATTCTTTAATATTTCCTAAATTTATATCCTACTCCCAACCTTGAATGTTCCTTGGAATAGGAAGTACCTTAAGTTTACTAGCAGTTGTGTTCTTCAGTACTCTTTTATATAAACCTAAAATATTTTTTTTCACACTGGAGTGAATATTCCCCATTTCCAGTGTTCTGAATTTCGAGGTACATATTCCTGCCCTATCCATTCTTTCGGAATTTTGTAAAATGTGCTTGCATCTTCCTCCCTAATGAAGAATACTCGGTTTCTGAGTCTGTCTGAATCTGTCCTTCATAAGTAAGTCTCTTCATTGGAGAAGTTGACTGAACATTCTGCAGATGAAAGAAAAAATAAAGCCTGCGTCCTTGGCCTCCTTTACAGGCCTCCCCTCATTGAACACGGTCTCCTTACCTCTGCGTCCTGCAGGTCTGCTTTAGGACACCTGTTCCTCTCTCTCTTTTCACTCAAGAAATTTAAAACCAATTAGAATTCAGTCTTTCTTGTCTTTCAGTGTTCCACACTGCTAATAGGGCACAATATCCCCTACCTTTCTGATGAGTGCTAACATTTTAGCTTTAGAAATATAGTACATTAAAAAAATTTTTTTTCTGAGCGGAATCAAGCAAAAGATTGGGAAAGATAGAAAATGACCAATTTCTTTGGCAGTCAGAGGTTTTTTGTTACCGTATAGAACAGAGAACAATATTCAATATTCTATGATAAACCATAATGAAAAAGAATATTAAGAATATAGACATTAATATATGTATAACTTTGCTGTCCAGCAATAATTAACATAACATTGTAGTAAACTATACTTCAATTTTTTAAAACCTGAAAATAAAATTTTAAAAGAAAAAAAAAATGTCCTGTGGATCCGAAGTATGGCAGACATCAGAACCATCTGTAGATTCCTGGGTTCAGCCCCAGACCTAATGGATGAGGCTCTCTAGGCTAAAGTCCAAGAGTCTTCAGTTTAACTGGTTTCCCCCAGGGTGATTCTGATGCAGGTGGTCAGAACCCCTGCAGAGGTGTAATGTGCTCGGAAAACCACTCTTCTGCAGAGAGGCAGCGCAGCTGATCTAAGACTAGCAGTATTCATGATCTCTCAATTGTGATAGAAAATTCCACTTAAAACTATGAGCAGTCTTAGGGGCTTTTGTTCTCCTGAATAGTCTAAAAACAAACTAACAACAACAAAAATAAAACAAACAGAAATATCTATCCACTGAATCTAATAAATACAGCTGAAAGAACAGCTGTATTGCTGTATTGCCCGCCCTTTGGAGAGAGTAGTTTAATTCTTTTCCATCAGGTAGTAGAAAAAGAAATGGTTAGAGAATCTGTGCGTTTCTCTTTCATGGGGCCTTTAGAAAACCTTTGGTTTTTGCCCTGAATGAGAAATGCTTAATGTCCACATGCACAATCAGATAATTTCCAAAATGCCTTTCCGCTGGTCTAACTCAATTCAGATAACTGTGTTTGTCTGTGAGAAACCCTCAGGGAAAACATTCAGGCCAAATGATCTCATGCCTGGATTTTGCAAAACAATATGTGCACAAGAGCAGAATTTATATCATCATGGAATCCGTGCCATTCCCCAATCCAGCCCTGGGATATTCTTCAACAACGTGGCTTCTTTGCCATGTCTGAGTCACTTCCTAGGCCTGGATCCAGGACAGCCTGCAGACCCCTGGCCACCATGCAGGCCACATGAGGAAGCACTTCTGTACTATTTCTAGGAATAGCATCTTTGAAAATTATTTTACACTTATCTCACGCATTTTGCTATCCCAGATGGTTTTAAATGGGGGATGGGGTTAGTGTGGCTGAACGTGGTGGTTTATTTTTCCTCAAAATAATTTAAATTTTCTATTGCATCCAACTGAGGGAAAAAACAAAGGTGTGCCATGGTGGTAATGACTATCCTTGGAGATACTGGACTAGCCTCTGAGGACAAAAATTCTGGAGATTTCGTTTACCGCCTTGAGGGGATTAGTCGCCTCTGCATGACTGTCTCGGGGGACAAGTGGAATCCTTAGACTCTGCCTCTTTTCCAGGGAGATAGATGAAGCAGGAAATGTCGTTCTGGATAGAACCTCGGACCACAAACAATCGATAGTAATACTTCTTGGCTTGGGTTTATTAGATTGCATCTTGGTGGTTGAACAATTTTGACATCATTTTCCTGGCTGTCACCTCTGAAAGGGCACATGGGTATATGTGATCTGTATGTATATTTCCCCATTGAAGACAGAAGTCAAGAAGAGTTACCCTGTGCTCTGCCTCTGCGGAGGAGGCTACAGTTCCCAGACAGGCCTACTCAGAAGTGTCCTGGAGGCTGGTCTTGATCCCTGGAAGGAGGCACATCTAATCTGGTGACTGAGGCCTCTGAGTCCAAACTTCCACGCACAGTGCCTGTTCAAAGTATCTCTTTTGGCTTGGTTCTAAGTTCTGAAATCTCACTATTGAAAATGCATTTGAGTGGCTAGATCTCCTCTTGAAGAGGTTGAATAAGAATGCACTGGGGCTAGGACCAACCTGATCCTATAAAAGTCAGGTATCAGCTCCTCCAGAACCTCTTTCTGGTCACTGACCCTACTTTGAGCCCTCATAGTCTAGGGCCATGTTGTCACTTCCTGTTTGAGATCACTGCTCTCTACCAGCCTCCCTGAAGGTAGGAACTGTGTCTGTTCATCAGTGTATCTTCACTGCACGTGGCACGTGGTCTATAATATCAGCTGAATGAGCCCAGTTTCTTCCATTGTAAAATGGGATTGACATTGGTATTGCTGACCTTCTCAGGGTGTCTGTGAGCATGAAGTGAGATAAGCCATGTCAAAATGTTGGTCAACTGCAAGGAACTGTGCAGATGGAGGTCAGTGTAACAACTTGCAAGGAAGAGGGAGAGAAGTCCCAAAGAGGGACACAGAGACCTCACCGTTTCGGATGTTTTCCAGGATTCCCTTCTAAGTGGTGACGCCTTGAAGTCATTGCACACTGGACTTTGTTCTATCTTTATACCAAGATCTCTTGCTCTGTGTGAACCTGAAACAATTAACCCCATAGGTGTTCCCAGAGCTCTTTTTTTTTTCTTTTTTTTTAATGAGTAACCAAAGGCAGGAAAAACAGATATTAATTTTCACAGAATCTGTTTGATAACTGCTTTGGTAGATGATTGCACTCATTGTTAAGGCTAACAGCAAAAAGAAACTGAAGTTTTCTCATTATTCGTATGGACCATAAACGAGTGGGAGACAGTAATGAACTGTGTCATAGAAGAAATGCCAGCCGCTTCCTCCCCATTCACAGCTGCTAAGGATAGAACATGCCTCCCCTCCCAGCACAATTCTCAGCTATGTGGGCAGAGATGGAGGACCACAGTTCAAACCTTCTCACCTTAGAGAAGTAAAGGCATCATAGGGCTTTGCCCTTTGGATTGTCGAGAATTGGGACAGAAGAGTCTGCCCTGGAAACAGGAAGGAGGAAGCCATGGTGTGTAGGCTTGAGGCGCCAGCGCACGTCACAGCAGAGAGGCAGATGGGCGGTCTTGACCCTAGCCCACCCTTTTACCAGGCCCTGTGTGTTTCCATTTCCGTTGTCACCAGGCCAAGGTCCACTCTAAGAAAGGATCTGTCATTCAAAAGCTAGCTGAAACATTATGGGAAGGAGGAGAATTAGAAAGCAACACACCTATGTTTAAACAAGACAGAAGAAAACAGAAAAAGAAATTAGCACTCATTTATGGTAAATGCTGAGCATGCAACAATAAACCAATAGAGATGTTTTGGATATTCTGGATGGAATTTTTTGGCTGGTTTAAGTTCTTTAGAGACTAGTGATGCTGGTGCCTTATTATATTTGTTCAGTTTATGAAAAATAAATTGCCTGAGGTAAAAACCAACATCCTATGAATGGTAGAAAATGGAGGTGAAAAAGGACTCATGTCCGTGATTAAAACTGAGGAGACAAAGGTAGTGGTGATAAAGGAACAGAGGAAAGGTTATTACCCAAGGCTGGCGTCTGTGCTACTTCATTTGTCCACCCTCTGGAGTTGGTGGGAAGGATTCTGATGGAGGTGGGGCTGTCAGAGTCAGCTATGACACGCACAGCTTTCTAAGTCATATTCATGATTGAGTTGTGCCTACTTAGAGATAATATTTCTCAAGAAAGAATGATTCATAGGAAATCTGTGCTGCTGTCCTAATGTAAATATAATACACCAAGCTGTACTTATAAGGCTTATAATTGGGTTCTCTTTCTAGTCCAAGATTTCCCAAAGACTTTTGCTCTGCAGTTGTTTTCACTACTTTTGAAGATAGAACTTCAAGGCTCCTCCTCTTTTACTTCTAAGGCCCTAGAGTCTTTATTCATACTCATGCTCTCTTTTCCTTTGCTAGTCCTTAATCTTTTTTCTTCTGCTTCTTCCAAGTTTTGTATTATTTTTTCACTTCTGTTTTTTTTTTTCTATCAACCTTCTTTTTGCTTTTTGGAAAATCTCTTTTTAGATTTTTTTTTTCCATTAAAAAAAAAAGCTGGTCTTCTGTAAAGTGCAGTCAGGAAGAAAGAAGTAACTCTCCCTTCCTGTGTATCCACTTTGCTTGCTTTTCTGTCATAATCATCAAACTATTGTGGTATTTCAGACCCACCATGTATTAGAATAATAATGTGAAAAGTTCAAAAGAACTGTAACCCCGAGGCCATTTGCAAAGCGTTCATTCTGTAAGTACGAAGTCTAAATGAGTTTGAATGTCAGCTTATCTCAGATTCCCATTTGTTTTTCATTTAAGTAATAAATATATTCAATTTATTGCTCTAATCTTGTGCTGGCTGAACTCAATAGCTGCCTGAACATTTGTGGTCCTTTTCCAAGTCTATTGCATTTCCATTCTCATGCCTCTTCATTGTGATCCAAGGTTCCTCTTTACCTGCCAAACTGCATATTATGTGGGGAGATTGGTGGTGCCGGTGGTTTTCTTTTGGGCTACTTCTTTACTTTCTTAAATAAAAAGTAAGTTATGTAATACTCTCAGGCAGTAGGTAATCGAATCTGTTTTTTTCTTTAATCAGTGGCTCAGTGCGAGCCTACGCTGAACCAGGCACTGTGCTCGATCCCGGGGATGTGGTGATGACAGTCACAGAATCTGTCACAACAATGCACTGACCTCATGATGCTTACAGTCCAGCACATGGGCCACAAAGAGAACTGGTAAGAAAGCTGAGCTGAAACTGCTAGAGGCCCAGTGTTATACTAGCCCCAGAAAAGATGGCATTTGTCAGAAATTTACTTAGAAAATATTTTATTACATCTTCCTGAGGGTCATTCTGGACAAAACTGTTAAATTTAAGATTGTTTTTTTCTTATTCTCAACAGCAGTGAAGACCTTTTGCTCAGCATCCTCCTAAGGGGAACTCTATATATATTTTTGGAGTAGCTATTAAGCTGCCTTCTTCTATTTTTCTATTATACTATTTATCTCTTGAAGGACTTATTTGTCAGGAGTTCTTACAGAGCTCATGGATATCATCAAGCATCTCACTTGTCACAAGGGGGTTTCCTTGACTCCAGAGATAATAGAGCATTAAGCTATATCCTGAATAATAGTGGACAGCACTTTAAAAAGAGGCTTTTCATTTTAAGATGGGAAAGCTGATGTTCTGGAAGTATAACATGCATTTTCTTTAAGATAATGCATTTGTGCCACTAGGTTAAAGGAGGTAAGAAACCTTAAGTAATATATTTTTCATCAGAACTTCTACAGCTACAAATTATGCTAGGTTTTATGTAGTACTCAAAAGAAGTTTAATTCCTCACCTTGTGTAAACAAAAGGTATAATGATTATAGGCAGGGCTGTTGTAGTCCTGTTATTAATGGCCTTTTGCAAAGGTAACGGCTGACTCTATGTTTAAGCACTTAACACTACCTGGAATTTTCTTGTTGTTTAATTGCTAAGATGTGTCCCACTCTTTTGAGACCTCATGGACTGTAGCCTGCCAGGCTCTTCTGTCCATGGGATTTCCCAGGTAAGAATGCTGGAGCGGATTGCCATTTCCTTCTCCAGGGGATCGTCCCAACCCAGGGATCAAACCTGCAACTCCTGCATTGGCAGGCGGATTCTTTACCTCTGAGCCATGATGGAAGCCCAGTACCTGGAACCCTACGAGGTTATGTCTTGGTTTCCACAATGTGTTTATACATTCACATCCCATTACCTCTTGAGGAAGTTCAACAATACATACAACAAGCCTAGTGCTTGTTGTGAGACTCTTCAGGTTTTTGAAGGCAGCTTCTCTGGAAATAAAAAACCCCTTATTTTTCTTAAGAATTCCTTACATACTATCCTGGTTGCCTGCTTCCCAATTCAGTCTGACAATGAGTCCTATGTTTCTTCCTTTGTGGTATCTCTTACATTGGTCCCTTCTTTCTTTCTTTTCCAACACCTTTACTTGTACTTCCATAAAAATTCACTACCTCTCCCTAGACATGATCAGACAGTTGCAATTTGGGGAAACATAACAACATCAGGCTCATTTTTGTGAATGTCTTTTAGAGGACGTGGGATCAAAACAATGGGTGTCATCACTGCCAATCATTCTGGGGCAGGATTCGACTTGACATTTAGTTTTAGCTTCACCTGCAATTTGCGAAAGAGACTGGAACTAATACTTGTGGACACAGGAAAGTAACATACCTCTTCCAAATCTAATTCTGTCAATTCAAGGTAGAGCAAGTGTATGCTATAGAAACACTTTTATATTGCTTAGAACTTCTCCCTTCCTCAAAAGCCATCAATGACATTCCCCCCAGCCCAATAACATGAACTTCTAGGCTATCTTTCAAGCACTAATATATGCAGAAAATCAGTCTACATTTTTTCTTACCTGTCCTTCCCAGAATAAAAGCTCTGTGTTTCCCTCTATGGTTAAAGCTGCTTCCTCCATCCCAAATGACTTCTGTCTTCTCTCTGCCTGGCAAACCCAATTTTCAACACTGATCACCCTACTCAGTCACTTGTGAAACTTTAAAAAAAAAGAAAAAGAAGAATTCGCCAAGTAGATCCCCACTTTGAGGGTAAAGTCCAGCACATATATTTCTTTAAAATGCATTGAGAACCACTAGCCTGCCTAATTCATTAATACTCAGTTCAAATCCCACCTCTTCTGCGAAGACTTCCCTGACTATACCAGGGAAGAAAGTCCTTCTTGCTCGCCAGTAGGAGTTCATTAGATGGTATCTAGTACCTATAGCCTCACATGACCCTAAGTTAGCTCAGAAGCTTGTGGACCATGAAACCAAGTCTTACAACCGTCTATTCTCAGGCCGCTAATGAAACTGAGTCCCCTTAAATTCAAGTTGCATTACTGAGTTTATGATTGATCTCTCTATTTGAAATTTTATTCCCTTTCAAGTCCCTCAGGATTGAGGAATATCAGAGAAAGAGGGGACTGAAACTAAGCAGGACCCTCTGGGGACTCACTGGATACAAAGGCCCCCCATGCCCCCCATTTCTTGTTTGTAGGGGAAAGAAAGGCTTTTGTCTCCTAAACCTTCCCCCAGTTCCACAGAGCAGACTCAGGCAGTTAATGATTAGAACACCAGAGTCGTAGGACTCCTAGTTCCTCCTGAAGGAATATAGATAACAATCTTTGAATTGTTTGATAGAAACTAGGACCCCACCCAAGCTCAGGATGCTGACTGCATGCTGAGCACAAGCACGTAGATCCCAGAGGGGCCGGAACCAGAAAGTTGAGATTCCGAAAACATCTCCCTGTTCCTGTAACAGAGAAGAACAAACCTGACTCCATGTTGGATCTAGCCCTCTCAGCTCTAACCCCTGTGCTCTCTTGCGTGAACCTTAATCTTGCTTGGTCTGCACCTTTGTAAAGAATGTTGCCTATAGCCTGAAATATACATAATAACCTATTCTCAAGGCTCTGGCCTTTAAAGGTATGACACTCCCATTCATGTAGAGACAAAAAGGGTGCAGAACAGAGAATACCATTTGTCTTGCTAGAGGCTTACAGAGCTAGGTGGATAGCTACAAGAACCAAGAGTTCCTGCACCAAGAAGTCTGCCACATCCAGCCCTACCCCCTCGGCTTTTAGTAATAAAAGAACCCTGAATTCTAACTTGGGCAAGATGGTTCTTTGGAACGTTAGTCCACCATCTTCCCAATCTGCTGGCTTTCCAAATAAAGTTGCAGTTCCTTGCCCCAACACCTCATCTTTCAAATTATTGGCCTGTCCTATGGCATGAGCTTGGACTCAGCAATACTACCTCACTACCAACCAGTCAGAAGAAGGCTCAAAGCTGATAGCACATCCTTTGATCCTCTCCCCTAACCCCATATTTAGACACCCTTGCCTAAAAGCCACCGGGGAGTTCAGTTCTTTTGAGCATGAGCCGTCAGTTCTCCTTGCTTGACACCCTGCAAGTAAACTCTTATTTTGCTGCAGACACTCACTGAGCTTGGCTTTATGTGCTGCAGGCGCGTGCACCCTTGCTTGGTAATACCAGCATAGCGTCTTGCCACAGTCAGCTCTGTAAATAGTTCCCAATTGCTTGCTACAGGCTGACGGCCATGTGTGACCATAAACACATACGGAGCATGTGTTGGAAGAAAATGAATGCTGGGGATCCAAGGCAGGGTGTGGGAGCAGCGGGGAATTTTCTAACAACTTATGTTCTCCACAAACAAAGGCAAGCTGCATGAAAGCATGAGCTCAGTTCAGGCCAGGTGAGCCCAGAGTGGGGTCCTCAGAAGTGGGGTGAGGTGGAGTGAAAGTCCATGCAAAGTCCTAAAGAAACTGCATTTTTGAGGTTTGGGGAGACAGCTTCCAACTGAAGAGAGGCTGCCCTCTGGCCCATGCAAAAAACTTTGTTACTGAATTAAGTCCTATGACCTTGCTCAGGCTCTAGCCCAGTTGAGGTTCTCTGCCTCGGCAGGGAAGGGTTTATTTTCTATTGGGGTTCAAACAATCAGTAATGAAACTGAAGCTGAGATGGACAGAGCAACAAGATTTATTCATCGGCCAAAGCAGGGAGAGCTGGGAACTAAGTTCACAGATCAACTTCTCAGCCGCCCGGTGAGAGGAGTCTTTAGAGAGTAACAACAGAGGAAGGAGTGAGGTCCATGACGGCGAGGGATATGGGGAAGAGGCAGAGCTTTTTCCAAAGGAGTGGGGTGCCACCCCCTTTTTATCCTTTATTTGGTCCTTAAAGTCCAGTCATGGCTGCCAGGGGCTTCCCTCATAGCTCGACTGGTAAAGAATCCACCCGCAATGCAAGAGACCCTGGTTTGATTTCTGGATCAGGAAGATCTGCTGGAGAAGGGATAGGCTACCCACTCCAGTAATCTTGGGCTTCCCCTGTGGCTCAGCTGGTAAAGAATCTGCCTGCAATGTGGGAGACCTGGGTTCAGTCCCTGGGTTGGGAAGATTCCCTGGAGAAGGGAAAGGCTACCCACTCCAGTATTCTGGCCTGGAGAATTCCATGGACTGTATAGTCCATGGGGCCGCAAAGAGTCGGACACGACTGAGCCACTTTCACCAACATTACCACCACCATGGTTGCCAGTGGTGTCATTAATATGCTAATATAGTAAAATCAAGGTATAATGAGGCTCAGGGTCTGTTGGAGGTCATGTTTGTCACCATCTTGGTCCCAGTTGGTTCCATCTGTTTGTTTGTGGCCTGCTTTCTTATCTCTGGACACTTTATTTTTTTAATTTAATTTTATTTTTCCATTTGGACACTTTAGCTTAAAGATTTATGTTAACTCCTGCTAAATGTGGGAGTTGGAGGGTTTTGAGCAAAGACTTAGAGCAGCTCTGACAACAAGTTGAGTCTCCAGAGGGTTTAAAGATCTTAAAAGAGAGATTCTAGGCTTGGATAGGGGGCTGGAAGGAAGGAGCAATACAGAAGATGAGCTGTTTCAAGATGGAGTTGGAGGAGGATCCTGGGTTTAGGGGGAGGAAGCAGGCCCGCCTCAGAGAGACAGATAAACTTCTTGAGTCATGTTTTAACCATTCATGAGATACTTGAAGTACCAGACTCACACATTAATTGATTCCTTCATTCCTTTTCCTAATTCCCAGAGTAGTTGGGCACTTTAAAAATGGCCGAGCCTACATGCTGCAGTAAAAGAAGCAAAGAGGGCCCGCTGCTCAGGGGTCCTGTCTGCTGGGAACCCCCTCTTCTCCAGCGGCTGTCCCCCACTCTGTTGACTTGCTCCGGGGAGGCCAGCCAGGCAGAAGCCTTCGGAGAGTTACCCAAAGAAAACTTTGCAAAGAGACCTTCTGCTCAGGAATGGCCTGGGGTGCCTGTTTCATCACCGACCCTTCCCTTCCTGTGATTCCACACGTGATAGATATTTTTTAAACAGAGAAACTGGATCTTTCCGATAACACATTCACTGAGACGTTCCCCCCTACCTCAGCAGGAGAAGTCCAGCAGCCAGAACATTTGATTAGAAACAAATTAAGAAAACTCAGTCTCCGGGCCCAAGGGTCCCTCTCGTCTCCACGGGTGGGTCTCAGGGCACTGAGGGTCCCTGAGGCCCCTCCACTCAGCCATCCAGAAGGAAGTCGCCCAAATACCGGCATCTGTCGGTACCCTTCCTGCCCTGAAAAGCTTCCGTCTCCAATCTTTTCCACTCAGTTCCCTGAACACTTGCTCTGCAGTGTTGGGGCGGCGGCTTCTGAAAGGAGACAGCCCAGCACGTCCAGTGCGCCTGCTGGGAGTGGTCCTGAAGCTGCTCTGCATTGAGCTCATTTAAATGTCCATCCTCACAGCAACCCTGGCAGATGGGTGTTTTAAGACCAACTCTAGAGGGTGAAAAACTCAAACTCTAAGAGGCTAACCCGGATTCCTTGCTGTTCAGTCGCTCAGTCGTGTACGACTCTCTCCAGCCCCATGGGCTGCAGCACGCCTGTCTTCCCCGTCCTTCACCATCTCCTGGAGCTTGCTCAAACTCATGTCCGATGAGTCAGTGATGGCCATCCAACCATCGCATCCTTTATTTTCCCCTTCTCCTCCTGCCTTCAATCTTTTCCAGCATCAGGGTCTCTTCTAGTGAGTCGGCTCTTCACATGCCCGATGATATTTGGAAACAGGAAGAAAGTGGGGGCTTCCAGCCCAAAGCTGTCTGGTTCGGATGAACTATAATGCTAGCTAAAATGTATCCAGTGTTTATAACCCTCCAAACCTTGTTATAAGACCTGGACATGTTTCACCTCACAACAAACCTACAAGGTAGGAGCTATTATTATCATTCTCCTCTTTTCACTTAGGAGGAAACTGAAGTACAAAGAGATTAAATAACTTGTCTGAGGTCACAGTTTTACGTGGCATGGCTGGGTTTGAATGTAGCCGAGTGGTCCAGGCGCCTCACTGCAGGCGGGCCTGGGTCTTCCTTCCTCTGCTTGTCCTGCCTGCGCCTCCTCAGGCTGGCGGTGGAAGGTACTCTGTACCAGCAATGCAGGACATGTGGTGTGATAGGAAACTGAGGTGGTTTTTAAAGTGATAATTGAAATACATAGGGTCTTAACAGAGATGTAGGAAATCCATGAGGACTCTCCAGTGGAACGTGCACTCTGGGTTGATCACCAACAGGCCTTACTTTGAGGAAGGGATTTAAAATTGGAGCGGACAGAATTTTTACTATCAAGAGGAAATGCATAGGGGGTGGTGTCAAGGGAAAAAAGAAAGTGACAAGATTATCTCCATGGTCTAATTATACCTAAGGATGATCTCAGTGATGTAGAAAAATGCATAAAGGCAATGAAATAAATGAACTTAAGGTTTTTTTCAAAAAAAAATTGTTAATTTTTTAAGTCAAGCAACAGGAAAGAAAAATCTTTCTACTGATCTATGTTGCTGTCATTCCAAATAGTTCAGAGGATTTTTCAGCGCCTGCTATGCCACTGACTCAATGACCCAGGTGACTGGGCCCTGTCCTGAGAAGTCTGCAGGCTGGTGCAGGCTGCCGGGGCTGTGAAGTATCCCTCCATCACTGCTGGGTCCTGAGAAAACAGCCTTAACCCAGCCTGACTTGGCAAACTTTCAAAGTGGGCAGAGGTTTTTGTTGTAGAAAGGTTGGGGTAGATAGAAAGATTCACTTTCTACCATCTCCTTTCTGCATCCTACTCCTATCACCCAGACAAATTTCTGGCCTATGCAAGGGATTTTCATGTTTGTAAAGTAAAAGTACATCTCTCCCCATCACTCAACACACAGTAGTCCTTAAAGGTGAACAACTCCATCACTAATCATTAATAATCTTGCACATATTATTCATGTCAAAATTCAATCAGTATCACATGCCTACAAAGAAAAAAGCCTTGCCACCTTTCAGTCTCACCTTTCTATTTTTTAACTTTTTCAAGATAAACTGATGGCTCTTAATATAGGAGTGGAACTGCCTGGTCCTGTCTTAACCCCATGTTTAACTTTTCGAGAAACTGCCAAACTGTTTTCCACAGCAGCTGCATCACATTTACATTCCCATCAGCAATGCCTGACAGCTTCTGTTCTCTAAGTCTTCACCAACACTTATTGCCCCTTTGTTTTTTTATTGCAGTCATCCTAGTGGGTATGAAGTGCTGTCTCATAATGGTTTTGATTTACGTTTTCCTAATGTTAATGAGGGGCTTTCCTGGTGGCTCAAATGGTAAATGCCTGCAATGCGGGAGACCCGGGTTTGATCCCTGAGTCAGCGAGATCCCCTGGAGGAGGTAATAGCAACCCACTCCAGTATTCTTACCTGAAGAATTCCATGGACAGAGAAGCCCGGTGGGTCCTGTGGTCCACGGGGTTGCAAAAAGTGGGACATGACTGAATGACTAACATTTCCACATGAATGAGTGGGTAATGAGTTTGAGCATCCATTTAGGTGCTTCCTGGCCATTTGTCTATCTTCTTGGGAGAAATGTCTGTTCGGGTCCTTCGCGCATTTTTAATTGGGTGGGTTGTTGTTTTGCTGTTGAGCTATAAGAACACTTTAAGTTTCTGGGTAGTAGACCCTTAAGCATAGAAGTGTTCCTTTTTGATGAAATGTAACTTATCTATTTTGTTTCTTTTGGCTGCATATCTAAGAAGCTGTTGCAAACCAAGCTCTGAAAGATTTACTCCCATGTTTTCTTCTAAGAATTTTATAGTTTTAACTCTTATACTTAGGTCCTTGATCTGTTTTGAGTTCATTGTTTTATATGATGTGAAATACGGGTCCAGCTCACCCTTCTACTCTGAGAAGTTACTGGAAATTGGTCATGAGACATTGAAGGGTAAGATTTAGGTCAGTAGACACTTGATCGTTTCTGTAACTTCCCACTCAACAGATCATTTTATCATGAGTTTGTCTCAATGGGGAATACAGTCTAACATAAGTTCTTTCAAGATGTAAATAAAATGAAAACTAGAAATGGATCTTTTAAAAGCATTTCCCCTGATACATCCCCAGCAGCCAAGTGGTTAGGACTTTGCCTTCCAGCGCAGAGGGTTCAGGTTCAATCCCCGGTTGAAAAGCTAAGATCCCACATGCATCACAGCCCGAAAACCAAACATAAAACAGAAAGAATATTGCAACAAATTCAATACTTTTAAAATGATCCACATAAAAAAAAAAAAAAAACTTAAAAAAAATATTTCCTCACAATCCCATTCTCATATACAATGTTTGGTTAGGTTACTTTACTTGCAAAATGGCCTATAATTAAATCGTGGTCCTGCTTAAGACTTCTACAATAAATTGTGAAATAAGAGACCAATGTTTGGTTCTCCCATTATACTACTATCTGAACTGGCTCAAGATAGTAACCGAACCATCACAGCTACATTTTGCACTTCGTAAAATGCTGTAAACTATTGTTAACACTTTTCATAAAATTTTGTGAGATTTGAGGTTTAAAAAATAAAATAAAACATTGAGTTCATTAGGATTCAATGTATGCATATATAAGCAAGCATTACTAAATGGCTTTATTTTACAATATTGAGAACTCAAGTTGATTTCACAAGTCACTTCCTTGAAGAACACAGTAAACACACAATCTCTTAAATTAAAATGTTAGCAAGCTGCTGGCATTGCTACCTTCAGGCACTGGCAGATTTCCTTTCCTTACAATGTTGTGAGCTTGGACGCTTTGGGAGGTGTTCTGAGCTGAGAGAAAGAGAAGCTATACTTCTGGACCACAGCCAGTTTCAAACAAAGAATAAGAAAGATTTAACAATTTGTTTTCTAAGTTTGAAATATTTCTCCTGCATTCCTTTTGTGCTATCAGTAAACATTGCACTTGCTTTTGCTTTTGAGGTCTCCAAGGTTGAAATGCACTTTAAATAATTGTTTATTTTTGAACAGGCATATCATATTGTTTTTCTGTGCTGAAGTCGCTAGTTTCTATCAGGTCAAAGAAAGTTCAGGTTTCTAAGGAAACTTTGCACTGGCAGATAAAATCCCACATTAGAAGACACAGAGATGATGTCTGATGTAACTTTATTTTTAGAATATACTTATCGATTATTTTTTCATGTTAATTTTGATCCCATCAGCAATCAATAAATGCATTAAGACTTGCACTGAAACTTTATTTTGACTTGAGAATCAATAATTCCATTAGGATTTGAGAGCCTTGTTTGGTTCACAAAATTAGAAAAGTTTCTAAAGTAGTATTTTGTATACCTGCAGAAGAGCGACTTGGAAGATGGGAAATTTTCTTTTTATTTTTTATTAAGTTGTTGAATGAGCTTATGAGATGACGCCCATCAGGAATACTGATTTAGACCACTAGTAGATTTCACATGTCCCTATAATAAATGATGATGGTATTTGATTTCACCCAACCTGGATAAACTTCTAGAGAGAGTTTCCCAGCTTCTCTCAAACCCTGGATCCTAAAATCCCCTGGGAGAGTCTTTCCCACAGCCTGTTAGTTGACATTTTTTATTTGGCTGGAAAGCACGCAGTCCGCCAAGATTTATCAGCACTATGTAATGTTATTGAGACAGAAACTGGTTTCCTCTAGTGCCTGAAGGCTTATTCCTGGCTTGATTATCAAGGAAGGAAGAGCGGAGCTCAGCTTCAGCACCTGTTGGCAAAAGGAAGGCGTTGACGTGGGTCATTCAAGTTTCAGGAGGGGAGCTCTAGCGTCATCTGTGGTCTCCCACTCATGAGAAATGTATGTCACATATACCATGCCTCCACTATAATCTGGGTTTGCTGCCTCTGTGGCTGCCCAACCTGCCATGCATCCCCTAGCCTGAAAACCTGGAGGCCATCCTTGACTGCTTTTCCTTCACTGACCACCCAGCTGGTGCTGCAAGCCCACTGCTGTGTCAGATGTAGGTTTTCACCCCTTCTCCTGAAAGATGAGTCTCCCCGTTCTTGGTCTAGCTATCATTCAATCCATCTCCTCACACAGAAGTCACAGCAAACTTTCTAACCAAGATCCCAGCATTCCTGGGATTTAAAATCTGCAGTGGCTTCCTGGGCACCTCAGGTTGAACTTCTTAATATGCCTCCTAGGATGTTAGTGATTCCAATGCCACCCACCCTCTCCCGCCAGGCAACTTCTCACCCCTCACTTTTCCTCTCTGAAAACCCTTAGTCATGCACTCTCTGGTACTTCAGAGTGTTTGGGCAGGCGGTATCCTTTGTCCTAGTGGACTGCCTTCTACCTTTCCCCCATGAACTCCTACTCACTGGTGAAAACAAGGTCACAAGCACCAGAGGATCGTCTATGACACCCTCCCCTCTTCTTGCCTGTTTGCAGTGTGGCCGGGCTCCATGGTACCACTTTTCTTGGTCCATTCATCAGTTGATGGTTGTTTGGGTTTCTACCTTTGGGCTATCATGCATAATACTGCTTGAACATTTGTACACATGTCTTTTATGTAGACGTGTTTTTCTTTCTCCTGGGTATGTAGCAAGAGGGACATTCTGGGCCAGATGGTTCTATGTTCTGCCTTTTGAGAAACTATCAAACTTTTTCAACGTGGCTGCATCACACTGGGCACAGTGGCCCATCTCCCCAGCAGTGTCTGAAAGTTCCGGTCCCTGCACTTCCTAACCAACATGGGTTATCACCGGTCTCCTTTGTCTGCCATCCTGGCAGGTGTGGAGTGGTTTTCACCGGCATCTTCCTGATTGCTAATGATACGCAGCATCTTTCTGGGTGCTTATCGGTCACTTGTATATATTCTTCACAAAAATATCTATTTAGATTCTTTGCCCATTTTTATTTTATTTCTATTATTATTGACTTGTAAGCATTTCTTTATATACTCTGGATACTCATCTGGTGTCAGATACATGTTTTGCAAAAATTTTAACCCATTTTATGCTTGTTTCTTTTTTACTTTCTTGATGTCTTCATTCACACAAAAGGTTTTAGTTTTTATGAAGTACAACTTATGTATTTTTCTCTTTTGTTACTTGTGATGTTGGTGTCATATCTTAGAAGTTATTACCTAGCCAAGGTCATGAAGGTTTGCTCCTATGTGTTCTTCTGGGAGTTTTATAGTTTTAGCTCTTACATTTAGATGTATGATCCATTTTGAGCTAACGTTTGGTATGGTGTGAGGTAGGGGTTCATATGCATTGTTTTGTATGTGGATAGCCAGTTGTCCCGGCACCGTTTGTAGAAAAGACTATTCTTTCCCTATGAAAATGCCTCCATACTTTGTTGAAAATCAGCTCACTCCGTATTGCTGAACTTCCCACGTTACTCCATGGCCTGTACGTCTGTCCTTAGGGCAACGTTATAATGCTTTGATTTTCACATTGTTTTTATTTATTCTTAAGACCTCACTTATTTTTTTAGTGAATTTATTTTTGGTTGTGCTGGTTCTTTGTTGCTGCGCAAGGCCTTTCTCTAGTTGTGGTGAGTGGGGGCCACTTTTTGTTTGGGTGCGCACACGTCTCATTGCGCTGAGAATGAGGCTGCTCCTCCTCTTAACAAGGTGCCCAGGTCAGTGCTGTGGCATGCGGACTTAGTTGCTCCATGGCATGTGGAATCTTCCTGGGCCAGGGACAGAACCCACGTCCTCTGTATTGGCAGGTGGATTCTTATCCACTATAGCACCAGGGAAGTCCTCATATTAGTTTTAAAAAGCAAACTAGGAAAGCTATATATTTACAAGTCTGGAAGAGTGGTCTGAACTGGGAGAAGATTCTTTTTGCAGGAAAATCAATGTCAGAGGAGGAAATAAACATCTACTGAGCACGATTATGGGGCTTCCCTGATGACTCGGATGGTAAAGAATCTGCCTGTAATGCAAGAGAGCCAGGGTCAATCCCTGGGTTGGAAGATCCCCTACAGAAGGGAATGGCCACCTACTCCAGTATTCTCACCTGGAGAATTCTATGGACAGAGGGGTTAGGCATTATATGGGTTAGGCATTATAGAAAACACCTTACATACATTGTGATAACAATCATGTAATAGTTGTAATAACCTCATGCAATAGAAAGTATCATACTCATTTAAAGGCAAGGAAACTGAACTTTGAAGAGGTTTAGTAACCTGCTTAAAATAATTTAGTAACCAGTGGAAGAAGTGGAATTTGTACACAGACTTCAAACCCATGGTCTTTTCATCACAAGCAGTTTTTCTTACCATACAGTTAGTGAACATAAAGCTGCATCTAAAGGCAGTGGAGGGACTTGAACTCATTAATATCAAACATTTTTCTCTTGACATTCTAGGAAATTAAAGGAGTACTTGTAGCTATTTTGAGACAATTGTCTAACAGCTAAATTTCACAGGATATTTAAAGAAATCACTCTTTGACTATAAAAATTAGCTTTGGGGTTTGCTTTAATTTATTCTCATTTATATGACCTCAAAAGTGTTGAATGTTATTTTGTATGATTAGCAAAGCACAATGCCATCCTATTGGAAGAAAAGTTAGAACTAATCTCAGCTATGTGGGTGGATTAGACTTGTCCTTAATTCTTGTTTTCATTGAAAACCTTCCCAAGGTTGTTCTGAAATGAACACAGGTCACAGTTGTCAAATGAGTTCTGTATGAAATAATAGAAGCAAAAGAATTGAGAAATATTTGTGAAGTCAATGAAGAAATGGCATTATTTTTTGCATAATTCAGTTGATAGAGGCTCCTTTCTTTCTATCTTTCTTTCTTTTTTCTTAAGCACAAGGAGTATCCTCTGGATCCCAGAGTCTGAGTAGAAGTTAAGTTTAGATAATGCAGTTTCGGTGGTAACAGAAGCGCAGTCTCGCCAACCCTGACATGTCTTGGTAACCTCTTGCCCTCTCTGCTCTGCAGGGCAAGAGTCTACGGCTTGCTCTCACCGAAGATGCTGCACTTAGATGTTTAGCTCGTTCAGTGTCGCTTACATAAGATTCCCATGACTCAATTCCTCTTAGAAGTCAGTGCCAGGAAAAAGCTTGCCTGAACTTAAGAACAACTATGATGCTTTTACCAGACCACGAGAACTATATTATTCATTGTACGTCATTCCTGTCTTGACTCTGTGAAGCCCAGAGCTAAATTAATGCTCAACTATGGTAAGTCAGGGGCAGCTTCCCTGGTGGCTCAGTGGTAAAGAAACTGCCTGCCAGTGCAGGAGACGCAGGTTCAAAACCCGGGTCGGGAAGATCCCCTGGTAAGGGAAATGGCAACCCACCCCAGTATTCTTGCCTGGGAATCCCATGGACAGAGATGCCTCGTGGGCTACAGCCCATGGGGTCCCAAAAGAGTCAGATACAACTTAGTGACTAAACAATAGTGGCAAACCAGGACCCTGGTAAGAGGATGTCTGACCTTCTTCTGTTGCTTTTAATAAGTTACTCCAGGGCCGTGTACTCCAGAATACATGTTAGAAACCATAATACTAAATATTTTTATTATCAGTAGAAAATAATATATATTCTAACTCTAGCACTGTGTGAAAATAAAGTGCCCAACGATTGGCTAGTTCTACAGGTACACGTGTTTATACTCCTTGTTTCCAGAAAGAGGATTTTAAGTAAAAGAAAAAACTTTCTTATAGACCATGTTTTCAGATGGGAGATTAGCTCTTTTGGTCTGGGTTATATTAGGCACAAGCATTCTCTTCACAATGTAGAGAAACAGCAGTCGTTTCCTAAAATTCTCACTCTAGCATAGTTATTAAATCATGATGGATATTTTCCAAATTTTATTGTAGGTACTAGTGATGGTAACAGTAAAACCTTACCTCCAAGAGGTTTTGAGAGCAACGCATAATTTATAATAAAAAACATAAAGCTTCTGAAAGTACAAGTCAGCCACCAGATGCCCAGCATTGTTAGAAAGGGCTACCGCATGCTTTTTCAGGGTGGTTTTATGCCTGTCATGAATACTGCAAGACAGCTAATCCTTCAAGCTTCTTTGTATTTTGCTCCTCTTCTGAGGAAAGGTTTGTAATCCAGGAAAATGTCTGCAGGTGAAGATTCAGAGTGAATAAAGGTTCAGTGAATTGAATTTGCTGGTGTTATTGAGCAGCTAAGAAGGTTGCAGGATTTGCATGCAATTTATTAAGTACCATTGCAATAAAACGTTCTCAAATTTCCATATGGAAATTTCCACCTCTTGTCAGGGGTAAGCTCAATTGGATGAGGGCCAGATGCATTTATTTACGAAAGTGATGACATAATTGGAGGAAATAAACGAAGCACCTTTTTAGGTTAAGTTTTGCCAGAGTCACGTGGAGTCTAGTTATGGAACTAGAGACAGAAATTTCGGCTGTTATGTTAGCAGAAGTCAGTGGCAAATTAAAACTATTGCTTCATTTATAGAAGAAAGGAAGGCCTGGAAGTAGAGGCTGTGGCTGGAAGATAAAACTGGCTGGTAGCTCTTGGTTTTTACCAGAAGAGAGCAAAGGCCCAAAGTTCTGTGTATTTGTTTCTATCCTGACTTCACTGCGGTGTATTTTCAGGGTCATGTTTCCCCTTGGCTTGAGTGTGGACAGTGTCCTTAATAGATCTGTGAGAGAAAAGGAAGTCTTTTCTACCGATCATTAAGATTTTCTCAGGAGCCCAGTGGCCCTTTCTGTCTAACTTGGTCTCACTGGGAAACCCAGTATGTTCATCTGCATTTGTAATATTTGTTCTCATTTGGAGACATTTTGCTATCCTCATTCAACAAATAGTCTAGCACCATGATAATGGGATTTCAGTAAAAAATAGGGAATTTTCTCTTGTATTTACAGGCTTAATTTTTCTCCTTGACTTAACTGCTAGTTGGAAGCAGAAATTGAAATATGACATTACTAAGTCCATTGGAGATTTTGGCTCTAGGTCATCCCTATGGCACAAAAGATGGCTTCGGTCTGACGCAGATCAGACAGCACTAATTTTAATTGACAGAGCCCTTTTAAATTAGTAGAGATCCTCAGAATTGCCTTCTATCAATATGTACTTGTCAAGGAAAATGGATTCTTAGAATTTCAGGTGGCTTCTTTGTATAATTAGATCTATGGAGTAAAAAGACAAAATTTTAAAGAGATTAATTTTTCATTGGATCCTATGTGGGTAAACTCCAAGGTTGCTAGTTTCCTTGAAGATTCTCAGCTTATATGGTTTCATTTTTAATGTGATCTTCAAATGACGTGAGTTTCCAACTTTGGTTTGCACTGAAATCCTATGATCACTACTATATGCTATTTTAGGAAATAGCAAGCTCTTAGAATGGGGGTGGTTTTCAGGGGTGGATTTTTATGGAGATGAATTGACGAACTTAATCAGTATTCAGTGTGCTGACAACCATGAAAATATAGCCAATATATCTATCATAAATACAAATTTCATTTACATTCCAAGCAGATTCATATACAAAATAGGACATGAAGTGTTCAAACATAAAAATATCTAGCTTTGTGGATGCAAGTTACACTGAAAAAATGAAAGTGTTAGTCACTCAGTCGTGTCCAACTCTTTGTGACCCCAGGGATAGCAGTCTACCAGGCTCCTCTGTCCATGGGATTCTCCAGCTAAGAATACTGGAGTGGGTAGCCATTCCATTCTCCAGGGGGTCTTCACGACTCAGGGATCGAACCCAGGTCTCCTGTATTGCAGGCAGATTCTTTACTGTCTGAGCCACCAGGGTCGGGTAAAATGTTTGGAGACATGATCTACACAGGCAAGTAAGTTCAGAATCACAACAGTTCAGCCAGCACCAACTGTAATTTTACATTATGACCTAGTGGCTCATAATTATTTTCTTTCAAGGTCTCTCTGTCATGTGACCAAAGATTGTAGATATTCTTTAATTTCTTACAATTTCCTGCTCACTCATCTCCCAGTAAATATTTCTTGAACATTTGGCTGAAGCACATGATAGCAGCAGTATTCACAATAACCCAGTTCCTGCTATTGTTCTTTCTCCAGCCCTGCCTTTCCAGAGAACTTAGCAGGCACTTTCTTCTTGAACTGCACCTTTTTGTCTCTCTCTCCTTCTCTTTTCCCTCCCTAGCCCATTCCTACTTTCTTGCTTCCTACTAAGCATAGTTTATTTATTCTTCACATCCAAATGATCCTATCTATGGATACTTGCTTTGATTTTAGTCCAAACAGCAACAAACACGGTTCTGAGAAGATCTTTTAGATTTCCCAGGTGGTTTTCCTGTGAATTCAACAACACAAGGTATAAAACAGGCATAAACTCCCTTAGTTACATGTTCTAGCAGATATTTACTGCATGAGACCCCATGAAAGATACAAAGATTTGAGGCTCAACTCTAGCCCTCAAAGAGACTAAAATGTACATGAGGCATCAGTTGAAGTACATACATATGAGACATAATACAACTCAATAAATACAGGTCATCCTGCGATGTCATGTTCAAGTACTCACCATCCATGAGAGTAAATATTTTTGTGGTTTTCTTTGTTCATCGATGCATTCACAGTGCCTGCAACAGTCACTGGCATACAGTAAGTGCTCAACAGATGTGTGGAGTGAAGTAGAATCTATCTCCTAAGCATATAATTAAGTACAGTACAGTCTATTCCATTACCAGCATGTTTTTATAATGAAAGCATATGTAATAGAAATCAACTCATTCCTGACTGATAAGTAGGAAAAGGATGTTGGTACAATGGGGTGGTCATGTTGGTTCATATACAATTGTTGCCAGCACCTTAGTATTTTGCACTGTCAAGTAAGAGCAGCTACAAAGAAAACACAGCAGAATTCCAGTTGTGGAGGACACAGCGCTATGCCCAGTGCTCATTTGCTCTGTTCTTTCCCTTGAATTGGTTTGACCATGGGCTCTAACTTGGGAGGGTGAATTCACCTCTTATTTACAGATCTTGTGCTTGTCTTCCTAACTCAGCAGACTCAAATAACTCTCTTCATTAGTTACCTCCATTGTTTTTCAAAGTTCTATATTTATGTTTACTCTAACATTTATTAGGAATGGATCATGGCTCTTGAGTTCTGCTGGTATTGTGTGTGTGTGTGTGTGTGTGTGTGTGTGTGTGTGTGTGTGTGTGGAATGGGTTACTCTTTTTGTTAGAGCTCTGGTTACAACAGTATATAGCTTCTGAGTTGTTTGTTTCTAATCCTATTTTCCTCATAAGCCTTGTTATATTTAGTTTCAAAAATGGGAGGAACACACATATTTTATAGAAGAAATGTGGTACTACACACTTCATTGTCAGCAAAGATAAGTGGGATTTGGCTTTGGGAGAAGATGAAAGACAGCATTCCAGTTCTGGCAAGAGCATCAGCAGCTCCCACCTTCCATACAGTATGGAACCTGGGGGACCTGTCAGGGAGGATCTCCTTGCTTATTAGAGTGCAAGGCTCCAAGGAGTGGATTGATGGATCGTTTGAATGGAACGTTTTTAAGTAATTCAGAATTTTCTGTGGCAAAGTGCTCCCTAGAGCTTCTACACCAGGAAGTAGCCTGCCCAAATGTGCTGTGTGCTCAGTAATGTCCGGCTCTGTGCGACCCCGTGGACCGTAGGGTTGCACAGGCTCCTCTGTCCATGGGGATTCTCCAGGCAAGAATACTGGAGGGGGTTGCCAGACCCTCCTCCAGCAAATCTTCCCAACCCAGGGATAGAACCTGCGACTTCTGTACCTCCTGTATTGGCAGGCAGATTCTAGGGCCACCTGGGAAGCCCAAAGCAGTGTTCTAGAACCATTAACCTGTAGCTAGATGTGTGCATATGGATGCCAGAACAAAGAAGGCCAGAGCAGGGAACTAGGGAGGAGACCACTGAAGCTATGAAGTCCTCAAACTGCAAGAATGAGGAAGGTGGCTGTGGACTTGGAAAGGACATTAAAGGTGAAGAATCAATGGGAGCGGCTATTGGCCACGGAGGAGAGAGGCCCCTAATTGACTTCTAGGGTCTGAGTTTAGGCGACTAGTGGGTACCAATTACTCAGGTAAGAGGCTGAGGAGTTGACAGGAAGAAAAGACAAGAAGGGTTTGCCTGGCTAAATGCTCTGTGCCAACGTCAAAATCACAAGGAATCTTGTCACCTTAATTTCTGACCATTTAACCCTGGGCTCTTTGCTCCCACTCTGGGGACGTCAGTTCGTGCGTCCCCTCTCTGGACAAGGATGCCCTTCCAGACTATTAGATGAAGGGCCTTCGAAATTCACTCCGAAACCGTATGTTAAGTTCAGGGGAGGATGTTCCAGGATCTCAAGCAACCAATTGACATATATTCTTTGTGGCTGTTTGGACTGAGTTTCCTGTCTTAGAAACTCACAGGGCAAGGAAATTTACGCGCGGAGCCTCGACTCCAGGAGGGGAAGGCGAGGATGGGGGTCCAGGCACCCCCACCCCACCCTCCGACTTTGGATCCTTCAGGATCAGCGCACGGACAACCTTCCCACCTGGGGAACCGCTCCGGGAGCCCCAGGGCCCGCCCTCTCACCCCCGACTCCGACTCCGCGGTTCCCCGCCTCCCCCGGCCGGGGGGAGCGCGCTCTCCCAACTCCTGGAGACGGTTTTCCGAAACCGCGCCTGGAGCTCCCCGGGCCCAGCTCGGGGGACCCTCGCCGGACTCGGGGAGGCGCCGCCGCCGCCGCCCGACGGGCTCAGGGACCGGCTCCCAGGCCCCGGGGCCACCGCCCGTCCTCGCGGGGATCCCCTTGCGCCCACACCCCCCGGGGCCCCGCGGGACACTCCGCCCCGGAGGCCGGGCCTCGGCCGTCCGCCCCGCCCCTCGCCGGGAGAGCCCCGGGCCCGACCCCTCCCCGGACGCCGGCCGGGAGCAGGGCTCGGCGGCGAGGGTGACTGGGCGGCGGCGCGGGGCCGGGCCCTGGGCAGGGAGGCTCGGCGGCCTCCTTCTCTCTCCGCCCCCGCCCCTCCGTCCCCTCCCAGCCTGCTAGCCCCGCGGCGGCCGAGGTCGGCGCTCTCGCCTCGCCGCCGCCGCCTCGCGCGCCCGGGACCCTCTCCCTCCCGCCCGCGCCCCCTCCTCCCGCCTCCTCCCTCCGCCCTCCTCCTTCTTCCCCGCGCGCCCGGCGGGGCCGGAGAGACCGAGAGGTGGCTGCGGGGAGGCGTAACGGGGAGCCGCGGCTCGGAGCCGGGGACGCCGAGCCGGCACCGGGTGAGTCGGAGCGGCCGGGCCCGCGCTCAGCCTCGGCCCGCGGGGCACCCGGCGCGGCGCCCACCGAGCCCGCGCGGAGGGCGGACCGGGGCCGGGGAGGTGCTGGCGGGACGGGTGCCGGGCGCTGGGGAAGGAGGGAACGCCGCTTCGGCTCTGGCAGCCGGACCGCCCGCCGCAGAAGTGGAAAAAAAGTTGTGCCTGGAAAGACGATTTGCCGGGAAGTCGGCGCGAGCCCAGCTTTCTCGCCGCCGCTGGCGTGCTTCGGGCGGCGCGCGGGTCCCGGGTGCAGCTGACTGCGGACTCGGCGCCCGGGGCCGCCCGGGGGTCGTCCGCGCGGGCCTGGCCTGCGGGGTGTGGGTCAAGCCGGCCGCAGACGTCAGCTGCTGCTCAGATCTGGGCTGCATTTTTGTGGGCAGCGCAGGGATCGGGGGTGCGGGCTGGCGGAGGGGGGATGTGGGCGTGGAGGGGGAAGACCACGTCTGGGCGGGCTGGGTTGAGCTCCGGGATGGGGTCGAGGACCGGGGGTGGGGGGGGGAAATCTTACGGGTTTCTGAATGTTTTCAGGCACGAAGTTGTGTGTGTGCGATCCGCACCCCCCCCCCCCCCCTTCATTCAGCGGTCTAGGTCCTTTGAACTCAGAAGGGAGAGAGCGTTTTCTTCCATCCTGTTCACCTTTTCTCTTGTTTCAGGAGGGTCATGAGTTTTATGAGAATCCTTCAGCTGGTTTCCTCAATGGGAGTAACTGAGAGGAAAGCCGAAGTCTCACCCCCCACCCCCATCCTCACCCGCCACCCGGGCCATTTCCTGTATTTTGCGGATACTGTGGTCCTGTGCGTGCATCTAGATTGCCATCAGTGACCCACATATGAAAGTAGACCTTCAGTCTGAAATCGCAAAGCGGCCTCTATAGACAAGTCTGTGTCGGAGCCGGAGCGGGCAGAGGTAGTGGGGGCGGGGTGTGTGAGAGCCGGCCGCTGGGAGTTAAACCTGAGTAATCGAGTTGAATTGCGAGAGACGTTTCTCGTCCCCACGTGGCTTTTGCTTCACCTATTCGCCTGAGCGCTCCACCCGCGCCAGGTTTGAGCGATGACGGATGCTAATTACCTTGGTATTGCTCTTTCCCGGGTATTCCTGACTCTTTGCTCCTGGTCCTCTTTTAAAAAACGACTTCTCCCTTGCAAATATAAGAGATAGGAAACACATGCTGGTGAGTAGGGAGATGAAATGTTTTAAAGATACGGAAAAGAAAGAAAAGCCAAGATTCTCATTTCTTTTTGCTATCATACTGTGATAGACTTGTTATTAATCTTTGTCAGAGATCTGATTCTGAGAAAATAATGTTGGAAGAGTTTGAGGTAATACCAGATAAAACCCAGTGTTACAATAATGTTTTTCCTGAGTGGTCACACAGAGGGCAGATCATGTGGATTGTTGTGGTGTGTTTGCAAAGGGTGCAGCAAACATTTTACTCCAGGGAAAAAGACAGTATGTGTTGCAGGATGGGAGTGGGGAGGGGAAATCGTTTATCTTCAGTTCAGTCCAATTAGGAAGAATAATTACACTGCAAATGAACATTCTTGAATCTAATATAATTTGTGTCATGATACACGAACCAGTAATTTGTCTTTAGGAAGAAAAAATGAATCTCTGTGGATTAGAACAAAACAAGTGCCTTCTGGAAAAAGGCACTATTTATGCACATGGCTATTTATGCACAGGGATGGCCTCAGATGTGCGGATTGACTGATTGCAGAGACTTCACTGCAGGCAGTGTTTAGGAAGGGCAGGGAGGAAAAGCCCAAGGCAGGAGAAGATAGATACTATATAGAAAACTACCCCTTTTTAATGCACAACATATACTGCTTCTCAACTTCTTTATTGGGCTTCCCAGGTGGTGCTAGTGATAAAGAACAGGCTTGCCAATGCAGGAGACATAAGAGACACAGGTTCAATCCCTGGGTGGGGAAGATACCCTGAAGGAGGAAGTGGCAACCACTCCAGTGTTATTGCCTGGAGAATCCCCATGGATTGAGCAGCCTGGCGGGCTACAGTCCATAGGGTTGCAAAGAGTTGGACACGACTGAAACAACTCACACACATACACACACACTCACAAACACAACTTCTTTATTGCAAAGAATTGACAAAATAGGAGACCAAAATATAGGAGATACAGATTGGGACTATTGGGTTCCCAGAGGTGTCAGTTACTACCGGAACCCCGGACGAGTTATTTGATTTCTCTCAGCGTTGGTTTCTGTGTCTGTGAAGTGGTGATGATCAAGTTCAAAGAATCACCTTGAAGTTTAACTGATTATGTACTTTTATATAGAATTTAGGGTGGTGCATCACATTGAGTAAGTGCTCAGAAAATGTTAATGGTGTTTAGTTCTTCAAATGCCTGGGAAAAAGCAGTGCCCTTCTCGGAGCCGGGTTACCAGGATGGCTGATGGCTGGCCTCAGTTGAGGCGGCCCCTGTGCCCCCAGCAGCCCACTGCCGGACAAGTTTGATCTTTCTGGAACTTGTAGGCTGCATTCTCTTGGCCCCTGAGGGCAGCCTTTTCTGGGACTCCAGTTGTGAGGAATGAGTGGTGTAGGTTCCACGTGGGTCTGCGGGCCTGAGACAGCTGTGGCCTGCAGCTTTAGCCTCACTGCCCCTTTGCAAGGGCACCTTCTCAGGTCCCACCGAAGCAAATATAGACATTTTATTTGAGGGAAAAAGTGGACTTGGTGTCTCTCTTGGGAATTCTAAAGCAATGTTTTACTCAATGTTCATTGCTCTTAGAAAGATACAAATAGTAAACAAATACCTGATCTCAAGAATTGTATTCCAAAAAGCACCTTCAAAGTATGTTTTGTAGTTAGTAGTCCATTGCCTAGGTCTTCCTAAGGTTGTACCTAGTTGCCGAATGAACAAAAGACATTCTTAGCAAACAGTAGTTTTTGGTGCTGGGGAGCTATTCTATGTTGGTGGGGGGGTGGGGCATGCCTGTTTGCTCATTCATCCGTTCTTTTATCCAGTCATTCGGCAGATACCTGGTAACCTCTGGTGGGCCAGGCTCTATCCTGACGTCTGATAACAGAAACCAAGAGCAGGCCTCTGCACTCATCGAGCACTCATGCCGGTTGGAGAAGCAGACTCTGTGGGAAGGAGCTCCGGAAGCTAGAGAAGCTCTCATTTTGTTTCAGAGCGCCTGTGCTGGGCCAGCCGTGTGCTGGGCGTGCTACCCTTCCACAAGCCAGCCAGCTCGGAGGGAGGTGATCTGGCTGGGACGGCGGCTGCAGGCAGCTGGTTTCATGAGTCCTCTACAGGGAGAAGGAAGAAAAGGGGGCCTGTTTCTTTATAGTAAAGTATGTGCTTTATATTAAAGTAAGTGTCCTAGGTGAGTAGAATCACCAGCCAATATGCCAGGAGAACAAGTGGAGGCTTTACCCAGAAGTGAGACTTCACAGCCTTAGAAAAGCAAAGAAGGAATCAAAGGTCAGATCTGATCATCAGCTTATAAAACCCAGATTGTGTTCAGGAGGAGCCTGCTCTGGTGCTTAAGTAGTTGACTCTGTATTGGCAGGTGGGTTCTTTACCACTAGCTCCACCTGGGAAGCTGATAGGAGGCAGGGCCAAGAGTAAAAGGAAGAGTGGGTAGTTGGTCCCTCAGGTACCTTCAAGGTTGCTTGTTTTTCCATTACTTTTAAGGTTGCAGTAATACCTGGTGCAATAAGAATGCATATGTCTGGAGTCTGAAGGCTTGAAATGGTATAAGGTCATCAGGACACTGAGAGTAGTTTTTTGGGCTAGAGGCAAAGTTGTGTAGGGAAGTCCCGGTGGGTGTTGGATCTTGGATGCTGAGCTGAGGAGTCTGAACTTCATCTTGAAAGCTGTATGGAAGATGGGGAATGAGCAGGTGAATTGACCTGTTGAAGCAGGTGATTGATGTGATCAGACTGTGCTTTAGAAGGAACTCGAGGTGGGCTTGATGGCCAGAGGCCAGGGCTGGGAATAGCAGGTGAGCTGGTGGGACTTGGTGAGGGAAAGTGGAAGAGGCCTGGAGAGATGGACCACACTTCCTCACTAAGGGCTGGGCTCTTAGTAAGAGGGAGCCCAGGGTGATTGGAATGGGACATGGCGCCTTTCACTGAGGTGAGCAGCTATGGCAAGCCTCAGTTCAGGGAGATGGCGAGGAAGAATGAGTTCATTGACTCCAAAGCCTTCTGGGGAGAGATGCCCACCAGAGCATTGGATCCACAGGTGGGGAAGAGAAGTCTGGAAGTGGAGATGAAAGGCAGAGTTATTTTTATAATAGTGGTCAGTGGTTGACTGGCCTCTTGAGGTTTACTGAATAGTGTTCAGGGTGACAGTAATCTGTGTCCTTATAACTGAATTTTTCTCTTTCATCCTTTCAATTAGCCTAACAGGGGCTAGTCAAGTGCCTAACTTTGGCCTTCAATGACCAGACTCTTGCTGGTGTTATTTTGCCGACTCAGTGAGATATGTTTATGTTGTTTTGAACTGAGATAGTCTGTAGGAATGTACATAGGAAGACTGAACATATTTAGTAGCTAGGATGTACAATGGATATATTTGATCACCTGCCATCTCCAGGACACCCACATGTTCCAGATAGACCGTGTTCTTCCCAGAATTGCTCGGTACAAACCCTGACCCCCATGGTGATGGTCTTTGGAAGCAGCATCTTGGGAAGGTTATTTGGTTTAGATCAGGTCATGAGGGTGGAGCCCCTGGGATGGGATTAGTGTCCTTCTTAAGAAGAGAGTGTCAGCAGGGAACTCAGACAGGGGCTCTGTGACAGACTGAAAGGGTGAGGTGGGGAGGCAGATGGGAGGGAGGCTCAGGAGGCAAGGGACATGGATGCAACTATGGCTGATTCTTGTTGATGTATGACAGATAACCACAAGATTCTGTAAAGCAATTAACCTTCAGTTAAAAAATTTAAAAATAAAAGAGAGTCTGGAACACACTCTCCCCACCGCCGTGGGACTGGTCATCTGCCAGGAGAAGGGTTTCTCTGGGAACCGAGTCTGTGTAGGCACCTTGAGAACTTGTATTGAATACTTGGAGAGCTATTGTTTTCATGTCTGCCTGGGACAAGGCTTATCTACCTCCTATTTTGAAGTTACCACGTGGCCCTAAGGGCTACTACCTAGGTGGCTCTAGTGGTAAAGAACCTGCCTGCCAATGCAGGAGACTCAAGAGATGTGGGTTCGATCCCTGGGTTGGAAAGATCCTCTGGAGTAGGACATAGCAACCCAGTCCAATATTCTTGCCTGGAATATTCCATAAAGGAGCCTGGTGGGCTACAGTCTATGGGGTCACCAAGAGTTGGACATGACTTAGCACATACACAATATGGCCCTCAAGGGTCTGTTAATTTGAATTTCATTTCATCTGTGTAATAAACATAACATGTGCAAAGTAGGCCCCAGTGAAGACCTGTTACAGGGCAGGCATGCTGTTTGGTTTGTGTTTAGCTGGTACTCCTCTTACTGTTGTGGATTTAGGGCACAGTCCGTGGGATTATTAATCGTCATCAGCCTGCTGACTGATGTCATTCTGAAGGAGGTGGGCTAAAATTCTGATTATTTTGGACTCATGGAGTTACAGATGACTATTTTCTTTACTTTTCTGTTTTTCAGATTTTTTAAAAGTAGCATGCTACCTTAAAAAAAGAACAAAACAAAAGTTGTTGGTGTTTTTTTCTGTTCTTTGCACAAAACACCATATCGGCAGTTTTGGCCACAGCACTGCATACCTCCTTACATCTGTGCTATGTCCATGGTAAACCGGTCTGTGTCTTTAAGAAGACTTGAAATTCCTATTTGTTGTAAATATAGTTGTGGAGGAACGGAACCAGGACTGAGTTCTGTGACCCAGGGCCAGAATGGGGCACCTTCCTCCCAACAGTAGGGAAGAACCCACTCCTTCCCATTGGTTCCCTTTGTATATTTAATAAACACTGTGAAGTGTGATCTGAGAGGCATTTCACTTCTATATCTAAATGTGTCTGATCGATATGTACCAACTTAAATATCTACCTATGTATGTGTATAAATATACTACACTGATGTGTGAGTTTTGGTGTTTTTTTGTTTTTTGTTTTTTCTTGTTTTCAGTTGTTTAGCAGAACTCCAGCCAGCAGTGAGATCTTAAATACCCCTTTAGCATCCACCTCCTCACATTCCCAGAAAATTAAAGGGATTGTCCTTCCTCTGCTGATTCTATTGTTCAGCATTTTCTTTCTTTCCACCCCGCGCTGTGTTGTCAAGGGCACCTGAAGTTCAAGCTTCCTTTCTCCCGAGGTGGGCTGCTGTTGGGCTTAATTTCACATGTCGTTTTCCAGTTTGGAGGCAGTTAGCCAGTTGTTTAAAGATGCCCATAACTGCATAGACAGTAGTCTCTCTTAATCTTCAGGTAAGCCAGGCACCATACACTTATTACTCCAGACAAATTTACCTTTGAAAATTTTATAACTTTTTTTTTCTCACCCCTAGGAATCACATTTTCTGGAACTAGAAAGAATATGCTGGCCAATCTGGCAGCTACAAACTTCCCAGTAAGCAGTGTTTTTTGTGTGTATAAATGACTACCCTTTGTGTATGAAATAGACACCGCTATTTTCTTTATTTTTCTGTTTTTCAGATTTTTAAAAAATAGTGTGCTACCTAAAAAAATCAGAACAATACAGTTGTTGGTGTGAAAACACCGCTCACAACTTGAGAAACAATCTGAAATCACACCCATTTTTTTTTTTTTTTAAACGGTTACCTGTGTATTCCTAGGGCTCCCCTGGTGGCTCAGTTAGTAAAGAATCTGCCTGCAGCGCAGGAGACCCGGGTTCGATCCCTGGGTCGGGAGGATCCCCTGGAGAAGGGAATGGTAACCCACTCCAGTATTCTTGCCTGAGAATCCCACAGACAGAGGAGCCTGGCAGGCTACAGTCCATGGGGCTGCAAGAGTTGGACACTTACTGAGCAATGAAACCATTACACCATTCCTAGAAGATGATTCTACGTAGGGCAGTATGTCTAAACAGATATTTACTCTGTCATTTGCTCATCCATACAGTAGCCATTTTCAGGGCATTTCTGTACTGGAAGCTCGTAATTTACCGACCTAATTACTGATTCTGCACAGATCCACGCTGTAATATGTACTCTGGTGTGCCTGCTTACACAGGTGACTGTAGGTCTTTTGGAGTCAAATCCTTTTGATAAACAGGTTGCTTAGGTTGTCTTTTTTTTTTTTTTAAAATGTGCTTTTCCCAGTGCGCTTGGATCTGCTGATATGAGGGATGTTTAAACTATAAGCTGAAGCCATAAAGAGCGGTAGTCAGATACAGAGGCCAACCTCATTGAGAAGTAAGAACCCAAGAGGTGGCAGCCGTGAAGAAATGTGACAGGTTGTGTATACACCTGTGTGGACAGGTGGCCGGGGGTCAGTTGAGGATCGTCCGGTCGCCATGCTGCACAGGGACCACTGCTCCCCTTGATCTATGGGCCCTAAGTATGTTAGCTTTCCTAGCTACTACAGTAGTCAACAAAACTTGCATTGAAAAGAACCAATCTTTTATTTATTGAGCTGCATCGGGTCTTCGAACCTGGGCCTCCTGCATTGGGAACGTGGAGTCTTAGCCACTGGACCACCAGGGAAGTCCCCAACACTTGCATTTTTTTAAAACAATTTAAACCTTTTAAAATAAGAACTGTCATTAAGTTAGATTTCCCCTAGCTTCCATTCAGGTATTTGATTTTTAAAATCTTGACTTCCTGTTTCTTCTTGTCAGCTTTCAGCTTTCTCATCCCGGTGTGTATTGTTCAGCCTGCTCGAGGGTTCTGAGCTCTCACGGGTCATCTGTCACGTCAGCCACCCCTCTGAGCTGAGTGTCGTTCCTCAATTCATTCTGCTCCCCAGCTGTCCAAGATCTTTGCGTCCTTTTCTGCCCCAGCTCTGTTCAGCCTCTCCTAGTCCGTCTCCTCTTAGTAACCAGGGGCGCGGCAGCCTTTGTAGGCAGCCCGAGGGCAGAGGGCTGGAGTCCGTGCCAAGATACAGAGGAAGCTAATCTGCTTGTGACCTCAGCCTCATTAACATCGTGCTGGGTCCGAGAGCCCGCGTTCCACGGTTTTGTTTGACTTTGGCTGGTCTCTACTGGCTTGGGTCATGGGGTCCGTAGTCCTGCCTCTTCAGGGAGGCGGACAGATGGAGGAGCCAGATGAGGATGTAGGAGACGGTCAGTACTTAACCACCTGCTTAAGGTTGGGCTTTGTATTGTCAGCTGTCACTGGGCTCTGCCGACAGTGAGTGATCTGGCCCTGAGACAGAGCGGGTCTGAGAAGACTTGAGTAAGGCTCGTGAGGGAAGAAGGCCTCTTAAGGGCTGGAGCCCAAGTGGGTGGGCTGGCGAGCTGGGTATTCCCCAGGTGGGTGAGAGTCCCCATGGAGGCCCTCTACAGGCTTAAAGCAGGGCTTCTCAGACCGAATGGACACAGGAGGAGCCTGGAATCTTTGTTAAGTCGCAGATTCTGAGTAAGCAGGTGCGGGTGGGGCCTGGGATTCCGCGCTGCTGGCTCTGCGGAGCAGGTTTGGGGGAGCAAGCCCTCACGTGAGGCTGGACCACGACGAAGCCTGCGGAGCGCTCAGCGGGAGGCTGAACCGTCTGAAGGCCAGGGCAGGAGGGCACGGTGGGTCCTGACTGAGAGCCTGATGCCTGCCTCTTTACTGGGACTGCACACGGGGCCCTCAGCCCTGCCACTGCCAGCGGGGTCTCCAACAGCCCCGAGCAGCTGTGTGGGGATTGCCTTCCACCCTCAGGGTGGAGGGGGGGAGGTCGTGGATGGTCTTCCAGGTGAAATAAGCTAAAGGGAGAGGTTTTGTTTTTGCTATGTTTTAATTAAATTGATTTCCTCATTACTTGATGATTATGTTCCATAACTATTTTAACTACGTAAAGAAGGCTCTAACTTCCTCCAATTAAGCCTGCCTTTTCTCACAGACCTTATCACTTTGACTTTATATGACTACAGTGTTGTAAAAAGTTACCTATTGTTTGCTGTGGAATGTTACTTGTGATACTCCGCTGAGTACTCCCTGGAAGTGTTTCAGACCCCACCCTGGAGCTTTGAGCTGGTTGGTTTGGTATGGGTCCTGGGAATCTGAATTTCTTAAACAGACTCTCTAGATGGTTTTTATAATTGGGCAGGTTCTTGAAATCCCAGTGTTGAGGAACATCAATTTGGAAGCCTGTCTATCTGAGCCTGTGTTATCAGCTATGTCTGAGGGGCCTCCCTTACCTGTTCTTTTCTTGGCCTCTCACATACTTGGTTGTGAAGGGCTGGCTTTTGTCCCATTGGACCCACTTCAGTTTTTATCTTGACACATGTTTTCATTCTTACAGTAAGGCTCTTTCTAATCTTGGATGAGACCAAATCAGAGAGTCCTCTGTCAACGGTGTAAGAGTCAGTTCTGAAGCCGTTATTTTTAGGAAGGTGTTACAGACACTGATTATTAAATACTTTGGGACATTCTTGGAGATACTGAGATATGCACTTTGGGCTTCTACAGAGAAAGGAATGTCCCGAGGCTGACTTCTCCCACATTCTCCCCTGCTTGGGTTCAGACTCTGGAGATAATGTTAGCGTATTCCCTTCCTAAGTAAGCGCTGACCAGAAATGAATGGAGACGGGTCCGTCATCCTCCACAGAGTTTGGTTCTGACCCAGGTGAACTGACAGACTGAGGAGTTGGACTTTGCACATTATTGTGTCAATGTTAACCTTCATTTCTACCAAAGCAGGGTCTGTCTTACCTCCACCGTAGGGGCAGGGTCAGCTTGTGAAACAAATGAAGTGGGAAATGGTCAGTGTGATGGGATTGGAGGAGTGTGGAAGGGGTCTGTATCCAAAAGCTGGAGTTCACTTACTGTCACACCTAGAATTTTACCATTAGAGGAATTTGGTTCCTTTAAACCAAAGGAATAGGAGGAATAGGGTCTCTTTAAACATCCTATTCAACATGTAAGCATCCATCGAACAGGTACTACATTGATTACTTAGGCCTTAACAGGAAGTGAAGTGAATTGAAAGTTGCTCAGTCATGTCTGACTCTTTGCAACCCCTTGGAATTCTCCAGGCCAGAATACTGGAGAGGGAACAGAATAGCTGTTCTCTCCTCCAGGGGCTCTTCCTGACTCAGGGATCGAACCTGGGTCTCCCACATTGCAGGCAGAGTCTTTACCAGCTGAGCCACCACGAAAGCCCTTAACAGGAATAGTTTCATAAAATGCCAGCGAAGATAAGAATGTGAAGAGAGTGGATTCTGACGGGCTGAACTGCGGGCACTTGTGTGAGCGGGGCAGGGTCATCAGGCGCGGCTGGAGGCACCCTGCAGGGCAGCTCAGGTGTCCGGAGGAGCCCCGGATTCCTGGGAGGGCGCTCAGCAAAGATCATTCTCACTCACTCAATTCGTGTATAGTAGGGGCTTCACTGTCTCTGCACCTGGCACCCTTCTTTCTATCTAATGTGGCCATTTCACATTCCTGACCAGTTGTAATGAGAACCAGATGATGCAGACAGGAAAGTTACGATTAAACACTGCAATCGAGCTTGAGATTTTGTTGCACTTTCCCCCAGTCTATTAAATTTTGAGAGAGAGGTTCAGGAAAGATCCAGGCCCTGTACCTGCTTATCAGGAGAACTTGGCCAGCAGCAGAAACCTTCCTGCTCTTCCCAGGGCCATTTCCCAGGCAGTTTTGAGGGGGGCTTGACTCTTCAGAGACCCCACGCCACCTGGAAAGTGCTTTAGGGTATAATCTGTCTCTCATGTCTGCAAACAATCTTTACAGCTCCTGGCTGGCTAAAAGAAACTGTGAACCCGGCCCTTCTGGTGCCCAGCTGAAGCTTGTCTGAGTGGTTCAGATTCTTCAGAACAGTGTGGAGATGGTGGGGAGAGTCTTTCTGCCACACTGCTTGACCAACACTACAAGTGTTGTTACATCCCAGGGACCAGAACTCTGGGACCATTTACGAAGACGGACCCGCTCCCCCACCCACAGCCGTTTCCTGACCCTGCTTCCCCCGGAGTCCCGTTCATGTCCCCAGTCTGGGTGTAGTGCCCTCAATTTTAGGATTCACAAGATGGTCCTCTGTGTTCTTGGGCAGGATCCCAAAAAGACACAAAAAAGAAGTTTTTCTTATCACAAACAAAATGCTTCGGTCTGCAAGGGATGGTGGTTTACAGGTACCCAGGAAGATGGGAACACAGCCCGTGGAGGTGAGAGAGCCCCGGGAACCGTGCGCAGTTGCTAGTTCTCTGTGGCCGTGGGCAAGTCATTTCACTTGTTTGGGCAAGAGGAGGCGAGGGGATGAATCCAGGTCTGAGAGCCTTATTCTAGTGAGTCTGTGTGTTCATGTCTTTAGTCATTTATTTAAGGTGCACTTAATTGGCTGCTTACAGAGCTTTACAGTCTTGGTGGGGAGATGGTGAAACAGCCGCTGTCTTCAGCGTGGCTGGCAGCGTGTAGAGGACAGAATGAATAGGCCCGTGGGACGTGTAAAAGGTCCTGCCCGGTGTGGGCACCTGGTGGGCGGGGGCAAGCGAGGCGGTTGCCTCTCCCTGCCATCTCCACGCTGTTCTGAAAATCTGAACCACTCAGACAAACTTCAGAAGGGCTGAGTTCAGTGTTTCTTTCAGCCAGCCAGGAGCTGTAAATACTGTTTGCAGATATGAGAGAGAGAGTAAGAGAAAGACTATACCCTAAAGCACGTTCCAGGTGGCGCGGGGTCTCTCAAGAGTCAAGCCCTCCTCCAAACTGATGGGAAATGGTCCTCAGTGGGGCAGGAAGGTTTCTGCTCTCCAAGTGAACCTGGAGAGCTGGAGTGTGCAGACGTGGGGTGCAGTCCCCAGGGAAGGCAGTGGGGACTTCTGCAGCGTTCCTTGTGTGCTGGGCGTGTGGGGTCTTCACTGGCCCCTGGACCACACTGGATTCCTTGACCTGTTACAAAGCCCTGAGGCTTAGCCCGCTGTCTGTGGCCTTGGCCAGAGGCCCCCTCCCCAGCAGCTGAGTGTAACTGAAGTGGGCAGCACATCGCGATAGTCTGGGTAGGCATGAACATTGTTTTATGTCTCGAACCCCATTTTTTGGCCTTTTGTGAAGAAAAGTAAGGGCTATAGAAACATAAGGAAGCATGTAAGATCTGCTTGCTCTTTACAGAAACTTTTTTTTTTTTTTTGATGGGGTGGGGTTAATTTTTTTCTTTCTTACAGAGAAGATAGATATTCAAAGAGAAAGGCAACGAATGGATCAGCCTCGAATTTTCATTCGAATTACATTACGGCTTCTGGGCCTGGGAGCTCTGTAACCACAGAGTTTGTTCCATACTCCAGAAAGAAACTCGACCCTTCAATAAAACCATGCTGCGAGCTTTCTGGATGGCTTCACTGTTGCTTTTCTGGAGTGATCAGATTCTGTGTCTGGAGGCTGGAGGAGAAACTTGTAGCTGGAGTTTCCTTTGCCTAAAGCAAACAAGGGCAGCAGGAGAGGGTGGGGCATTTCTTAGGGAAATGGAATTCTCCCAAAACACCGTGTTCGCACCGGGAGGTGGGCCTGTGCACTCCTCCCCGTGGTCCACAGGGCTAGGAACAGTTCTAAGCATCAGTAAAACCCGCTTGTGTATTTCCCTTTAAGCATAAATGGACATCACAGGCCCTGCACAAGGACATGCACAAGGCCTTGCCCTTGGTGGCGCTGTTGAGGTACCAGGCCGGGCCAGCTCTGTGCCCTGTGCTCCGGCCCCCGGGACTGGCACTGTCCCCCTCTTCGTGCTTGCTGCCTTGGGCAGAGCATCAGAATCACCTGGAGCCTGGTTAACCCTCAGGGACTGGGCCCCGCTCCCTGAGATGTGGAGTCTCTAGGCCTGGGGTCGGCTGAGAGTTGGCTTTTCCGACATGTCCCCAGGTGATACCGGAGCCACTAGTCTAAGGGCACATGTCAAGAACCACTGTGACACCAGGCGTTCTTCCATTCCTGGAGGGTGTGTTGGGACAGGCAGCCTGCTCCTGGCGGGGCACCTGCCGGGGTGGAGTCACATAATGCTGGAGGCGACTGTAACTCGGAAGCCGTGGTTCATGGAGGGAGCCCTAGCCCTGTCCTCCTACCCCGCGGCCCTCTCTCCTGGTCAGCTCAGCAGCAGACCAGGGATGTGGCATTCCTTGCCTCCTTCCAGTTCCTTCTCTCTGATGTTGCAGAAGGCTTTCTGGACCATGCCACTCTCCTACAGGAGACCCTTCAGGGGCTGCCATTGGCCTTAAGAGCAAGTCCAAACTCTCCTAAAATGAGTTCCACCTCCCTCTTGGGCTCTGAAATCCTCCTTGTGCCTGTGAACTCACCAGATTCTCCTGCTTCCTGGGCGCTGCTTCTGCTCTTTGCTCTGCCTGGCATGCTGCAGCCTGGTCAGCTCTTGCTTATCAGACCCCAACTTAGCCATCACCTGCTCTGGAGAGTGCCCTCTGACCTCTCTGGGTTCAGCAGCTGCCTCTGCAAAGGCTCCACGTCACCTCCTATCTTCCTCACTTCAGCTCCTCTCAGCTGCATCAAGGTCCTGATTACTGCCCATTTACTTCCCTGTCTCTGTGGCCTGTCAGCTCCCTGAGGGCAGGAGACCTGTCATTCATGAGACTCCAGGCTCGGCATGGTGCCCAGGCATTGAAGACCTTCTAGATCATTTTGTGAGATAGTCCTGGCAGTGGAGGAAACAGACACAAGTGGGTTAGTGCCTGACTGGGTTACCCTCCCGCTGAGGTAAACACCAGGATTCTCACCCACCCCCTTGGCCGAGTGATGTTCGTCAGGTTTTCTGCTCTGAGACCGAGGAGCCTTAGGCAGGGTCTGTGGGTCTTTCCTGGGACTGTTCAAGGACTGGCTATTCCAAGGTAACAGAAAGGCCCTCTCTTGTTTTCCAGGGAACCTGGGAAGCGCGCTTGAGTTCACAGCTGGCCTGTGGTTTTACATCTCATCAGGGACCACTCTCGTCACACCCGTATCTTCACTCCTCCCCATACAGGTAAGGGGTTGTTTCATTTTTCAGGCTGCCTGCGGGAAAACTTGAGCCATGCCATGCACTCTGATAACCACCCCATGCATTAAAAAGAAAACCCTTAAACATTTAAAGCAGCTCCTCTAAGAAAGGTATGAAGTGGTCACCTGCCCCATTGAGTTATCCGGTGACGATGTTTACTGGCCTGCCTGGCTTTCTCCTGGGTGTTGCTGGCCACCCAGTATTCTGCTGGGCACCCTTCTCCTCTCCATTTGAGTTGGGAGTTTAGAACTCCTTTTCCTCGATTAAAACTCAGCCCACTTTCCGCTTGTTATTACAAACTGTCTGAAAGAGAGGGTATTCGGGGCGCAGTCGTTTCCAGCGAACGCCTCGCGGCCTCCCTCACACAGCCCACAGCATGAGTCTGTGGGGAGCTCTGCTTTGCTTGTTTGAACACATCTTTTCCTCTGGTCTGTGAGTTCTTCTTGCTACCATTTCCCGTGGTTCCTGGCCTGGAACAGACTTCCGGTGAATGAGTGAGTGTTCCTCTGAGAAGAAAAAATTGCCCCAGTAAACAAACCTGAGGCACCAGCACCAAAAAATGATACTGTATTCCTAAGCCAGTGACTGAGGTGTAGAGTGCCTTTTTGGATTCATTACACGGCTGTTTGCTCACATTACCACGGGTAATTGAGAATTTGTCATAATATGTTAAGTCGGCGGGAGTTTAGATTCTTACCCCTGTTGAAAAGGATAAGAAGTCAGGTGTCTTTGTGTCAGTAAGATGTTAGCTGACAGGCTGGGGCCCTGAGCCGCCAGCCCCCTCGGCTGCCCGGGAAGAGACACCCGTCCTGTCCACCAGCCCCTGGGAGCCCTGGGCAGCCTCGGGACTGAACGTGTAACTGATTTTATGGGCAGTAATGGAGCAAACAGTAGATCTGACCAATTTACAACTCAGAGGAAATAAAAATATTTCTAAAGCACAGTTTAAATAATTTTGATAAAAAGTTTAAATCCTGCATTTCCATGTCCCCCTTAGTACGCTGGGGCCTCTGAGAGAGACACCGATTGCCGGGAGGGGATTTTGCTTCATCATGTTGGTTGGGAGTCACAGCCCGCCGGGCAGTGGTTCACTTGCATCTGGAGCTGGAATGGGGCCTGGGTCCTTTCAGGAACTAACCAGTGGCTGGGTTCAGAGAAGCGAGGGTGGAGCTGGGGCACGGGGAACTTAAATCTGACCAAAGACCACTTTCACGCATGTCTCAAGTGTTGGCTCCTGCCTTCTTATCCTGCCGTTGCATGAACACTGCTCATTGTCCAGTCTTTGCAGTTGCTTTGTCTGGGTGTGTGTAGCATGAACGCAAAGAGAAGTTGTCTTCTGGTTCCTGTGTATGCTTTCCACAGCCTAGGAGAGGTACGGGCCAGCTAGTCCCATGTAGAAAAGCAGTGACCACACCACAGTTCTCCTCCCTTGTGCTGAGCCCCATCCATATGCAGCTGCCTGCAGGAGAGATGAGCGAAAGGCAAAGCAGTGCAGGGAATTTGACTCTCACCTGAATCTGTTCATCTTCAAGGTTCCTAGGGCTTGAATAGAGGGAGGGGTTCAGCTTTGCCCAGGGATCCCTCATCTCCATGGACTCCAGCTTGTCTATCGCAACTTGAAAGATAAGTGAAGAAAATAATTACAGTTTAAAAGCCCAGATGTTAAAAATAAAAGCCAAGTGTTAAAACGTGAGTGAGTATTAGCTTTTTAGTAGGTTCTGGAATTTGAGATATTATGAACTGTTTTGCGTTGCACTATCCCTGCAGAAGCTGAGTGCAAGGTGGTGTGTGTGTCTGGGCTTCATGCTGCCAAACGCATGGGGAGTGCTTGTCAATTTACATTAATAGCCACTCAATGAGTTTCACGGAGGTCTCTGATTCTCAGAGTGCTCCCTGTTTTCCGGTAACAATTCTAATTTGGCTATAAACACAAGTGAGGCGGGTCAAGTTGTCAGATTACTGAGCTGGTCCCCTTCCACACGCTGGTGTGTGTTCAGACATGCTTCACAGAGCTCTCTCACTGAATCTTTCTCTTGGGGGGTGGGGGCTGTGTCTCATGTGGGATCCTAGTTCCCCAGCCAGGGATTGACCCCGTGCCGCCCTGCAGTGGAAGTGCAGGGTCTTGACCGCTGGACCCCCAGAGAAGTCCCTGTCACTGAATCTTGACAACTCCACATCATCGTAATTTGAAAGTCCAAGAAGTGATCGAGAGCCTCAATTTCCTTAGTGTCTGAACTTTATGTTTCTTTCAGTTCAGTGTTTACTGTTGGTCAAGTTTTGCCGAGGACTGCTCGTGCCCCAGCAGCAGAAGCAGTTGTGTATCAGACACGTGCATGCGTGCGTGCTTGCTGTAGCTGCTTTGGAGCTTGGCCTTGATCCAAAGACACTGTCCAGAGCGGGCCCCTTGTATCCAGAGCAGTCAGAGCAAGGGCAAGTAGCGGACGCAGCAACTGATCCGCTGGCCCCGGACTCCACTGCTGTTGACTGTGACCAGGGAGTTCCTTTATTGCTGAAGTAAGCGTGAACCCAGACTGCTGCTGACAGACCCACTCACGCAACGGCACGTCCTCCCTTGGGTGTCTGGTGCTTCCAGGTGAAGCCTGTAGCTTCAGGTGAGCCTTTCTTATCTTTCTCTTAAGCAGCAAAAATCTCTTAAGATTACTTTTTAAGTTTCGATATAAATCTACAGCCAACTTTTGACATCTCTGGAAAAGAGTTTGGTTTTTTCCCACTTACAGTGCATAATCGCTGCATAATTTGGGAGCCACCTTTTACTCTGATCAGGTGGCTTGTCAGCTGCAAGTTGGTGACCCGTTTTATCTACCATGGGAGTTCTGTTACTGATGTGAAAGGAAACTTATAAATACATGTTTCCCAGGAAACCTGGGTTTTAAAAGGGCTGGAGATGTTGTTTTGATCACTCTCATGTCCTCCTCAGTTGTGAAATGACTGCTTTCTGTTTCTTAGAGACTTTTTACAACTATGGATCTGAGTTGGAAGGAGGCCTTCCCATCAGTTCAGTTCAGTCACTCAGTCGAGTCTGACTCTTTGCAACCCCGTGGATTGTAGCACACCAGGCTTCCTGTCCGTCTCCAGTTCTCAAAGCTTGCTCAAACTCATGTCTGTTGAATCGGTGATGCCATCCAACCATCTCATCCTTGGTCATCCCCTTCTCCTCCCACCTTCAGTCTTTCCCTGCATCAGGGTCTTTACTAGTAAGTCAGTTCTTTGCATAAGGTGGCCAAAGTATTGGAGTTTCAGATTCAACATCAGTCCTTCCAGTGAATATTCAGGTCTGATTTCCTTTAGGATGGACTGGTTGGATCTTCTTGCTGTTCAAGGGATTCTCAAGCATCTTCTCCAATACTACAGTTTAAAAGCATCAATTCTTCTGTGCTCAGCTTTCTTTATAGTTCAGCTCTCATATCCATACATGACTACTGGAAAAACCATAGCCTTATTTAGACGGACTTTTGTTGGTAAAGTAATGTCTCTGCTTTTTAATATGTTCTCTAGGTCGGTCATAGCTTTTCTTCTAAGGAGCGAGCATCTTTTAATTTCATGGCTGCAGTCACTATCTGCAGTGATTTTGGAGCCCCCAAAAATAAAGTCTGTCACTGTTTCCATTGTTTCCCCATCTATTTGCCATGAAGTGATGGGACTGGATGCCATGATCTTAGTTTTCTGAATGTTGAGTTTTCAGCCAGCTTTTTCACTCTCCTCTTTCGCTTTCATCAAGAGGCTCTTTAGTTCTTCGCTTTCTGCCATAAGGATGGTGTCATCTGCATATCTGAAGTTATTGATATTTCTCCCAGTAATCTTGATTCCAGCTTGTGCTTCCTCCAGCCCAGCATTTCTCATGATGTACTCTGCATATAAGTTAAATAAGCAGGATGACAATATGCAGTCTTGACGTACTCCTTTCCTGATTTGGAACCAGTCTGTTGTTCCATGTCCAGTTCTAACTGTTGCTTCCTGACCTGCATACAGGTTTCTCAGGAGGCACCTCAGGTGGTCTGGTATTCCCATCTCTTTCAGAATTTTTCCACAGTTTGTTGTGATCCACACAATCAAAGGCTTTGGCATAGTCAATAAAGCAGAAGTAGATGTTTTTCTGGAATTCTCTTACTTTCTCGATGATCCAATGGATGTTGGCAATTTGATCTCTGGTTCCTCTGCCTTTTCTAAATCCAGCTTGAACATCTGAAAGTTCATGCTTCATGTACTGTTGAAACCTGGCTTGGAGAATTTTGAGCATTACTTTGCCAGAGTGTGAGATGAGTACAATTGTGTGGTAGTTTGAGCATTCTTTGGCATTTTCTTTCTTTGGGATTGGAATGAAAACTGACCTTTTCCAGAGTTCCAAAGAATAGCAAGGAGAGAAAAGAAAGCCTTCCTCAGTGATCAGTGCAAAGAAACAGAGGAAAACAATAGAATGGGAAAGACTAGAGATCTCTTCAAGAAAATTAGAGATACCAAGGGAAGATTTCATGTAAAGATGGGCACAATAAAGGCAGAAATGGTATGGGCCTAACAGAAGCAGAAGATATTAAGAAGAGGTGGCAAGAATACACAGAACTATACAAAAAAGATCTTCATGACCCAGATGACCATGATGCAGGGATCACTCACCTGGAGCCAGACATCCTGGAATGCAAAGTCAAGTGGGCCTTAGGAAACATCACCACAAACAAAGCTTTCACATAACTGGGTAATAAAAGTAACTTTTCCAGATAGGCAAGAGAGTGAAAAAGTTGTCAACATTTTAAATGATTCTTCTTCTCTGCAGCAGTCCCCAGCTTTTTTGGCCGCAGGGACCATTTTCACAGAGGACACTTTCTCCATGGACTGGGGGCTGGGGGTGGGGTAGGTTTCAGGATGAAACAGGCACGTTATATTTACTGTGCACTTTATTTCTCTTCTTACATCAGCCCCATCGCAGATCATCAGGCATTAGATCCCGGAGGTTGGGGACCCCTGCTACAGAGCAGTTTTAGGTGGAGTGGTTTCTGAGGCTTTCAGAATTCTCTTCTCTCAGGTTCCTTCTTCAAAGCTAAAGGAAGCCTTGATTGGCTCCCTTTACACCAGAGACATGGGTGCTGCTCTTTCCTCTCCTTTCTTGCCTGGTGGGCCAGCCCTGCTGCTCACCTTGCCTGTGTTTTATCTGCCTGCCTGGGGTTGCTGCAGAGAAGTGCTTCTGCCCTTTATGGCTACAATCTGAAAAAGAAAACAAACAGCCAGAGCTCCACGAGTCCCAGCAGGCTGGTGGAAGCCGTTCTCATCCTCCTTGTTCCTGGGTTCAAAGTGCACTTCGCATTTTATGGGGGCGATTGGCCCTCCCACAGCGCTTGTTTGAGTGGGCCTGCCTTTGAGCCTGGTGGACAATTAACCGCACTGACCTCCTCTCATTTTAACCTTTCTGGCCAGGTTGCCCTTCCTGCTCTAGTGAGAGGCGGCTGCTGCCCCTTTGAGTGGAGCACCAGGCAGGGTTGGGGAAACATTTGATCCTCTTCAAAGGGGATGTCTCTGAAGCATGAAGATTGAACTGATTGTGACCCCACTGGACGGGGAAGCAGAAGCGCCCTCTGGAGAACTGGCTGGGAGGAGGAAGCCGTCAATTACTAATCCCGTTGCCCAGTGGGGTCTTCAGGGTCTCACATCCGTTTGAAAGAGAGAGAATCAGGGTTGAAGGTAATAAAATAGGCCTTAAATTAGAGGAGCAGGGGGTCATTTTTATCTAATTTTGTGGTTGTTACTGAGGGATAAAAGGCAGAGGAGATAATTTCATTAGCCCCTTTGAGATCTTTATCACGGGGCAATGGCACTTGGGGATGGAGTTGAGCCTCACAGGGGCTGGCCAGTCCCCTCCTGGCAAACAGAGCCCAATCTCCATAGCACTGGGGGCCTTGGGGAAGCCCAGTGACCGTTTAGGGCACCGTGATCAGGAGCAGTGTTTCCTGCTGCAAGTGAGCGTTACTGACTTCAGCGATACAGGGCCCAGTGGACACTTGACCCATCACTGAGGCATGTGGTAGTCACACTGAAAATACAGACATCTGCCCAGCAAGAGAGCTTGTTCAGAGCTGGGATGGTGTCTTTAACTCTGAGGAAGGCTCGTCAGTTATCTCTTGTCGAGGCCACTGCTTTGGAGCATGACAGTGCTGGGGTCCCCGTGAGCCGAGCGGTATTCAGGTGCTGGGGGGCAGACAGCAGAGCAGGCTGTGCCTTCTGTCTGATGGGCCCTGCAGGCTGAGGCTCCAGTACGTTGGCCAGCTGATGTGAGCTGCCAACTCACTGGAAAAGACCCTGATGCTGGGAAGGATTGAGGAGAAGGGGACAACGGAGGGTGAGATGGTTGGATAGCATCACCGACTCGATGGACATAAGCTTGGACAAACTCCAGGAGATGGTAAGGGTCAGGGAAGCCTGGCATGCTGCAGTCCATGGGGGCGCAAAGAGTTGGACATGACTGAGTGACTGAACAACCACAAATTCTGTTCATGGCGTCCTTGCATTTCTGCTGCTTCGTAAAGGCCTTGCTGGGCAGGCAGGAATTTCTGTCCATGTTTCCAGAGATAGGAGCGCGGCAGGGAGGGGATGTGTGATTTACCTCCATCTCTGGCAGGGAAGTGCAGGATCTGGGATTCTAGCCCTGGACCTCGGATGTTCAGATTAAGCCCTCCCTGACGGTACCGAGAAGAAACAGAGGGAAGAGGAGCCGGGGATGAATTATGCAACTTTGATTCCAACAGAGGGGAGAGAAAAGTGTGAGGATCAGTAGATTGTTCTCTGCATCAGCCACCAGCAGGCACCGTTCCCCAAGGCAGCCTGGCTTCTTCCTGAGGGTGAGCACAGGTGGGCAGGGCAGGGAGGCTGCAGGGGGTGGGATGGAAGGCTTTTTGTGTGAAACAGTCCTAAGTAAAGTGTCCAGTGACATTTGGAGAGCCTGTGCGTGTGATCAGAGAGGCCATGACACCCGTTGCATCACTGATTCGGGCTAATTTATTTCTGGGGCACAGCCTTTTCTGAGGGCTTCTCCCCAGGTAGCTCAGCTGGTAAAGAATCTGCCTGCAATGCAGGGCACCCCGGTTTGATTCCTGGGTTGGGAAGTTCCCCTGGAGAAGGGATAGGCTACTCACTCCAGTATTCTTGGACTTGCCTGGTGGCTCGGATGGTAAAGAATCCACCTAGGTGCTATCCCTGGGTTGGGAAGATTCCCTGGAGAAGGAAATGGTCAACCCACTCCAGTATTCTGGCCTGGAGAATCCTCATGGACAGAAGAGCCTGGCAGGCTGCGATCCGCGGGGTCGCAGAGAGTCAGGCAGGACTGAGCGGCTAAGAACGGCACAGCAGTTTACACTCTCACTATCTCCAATCCGCTCACTTTCCGGTCTCCAGCTTCCCCTTCTCTACTGTAGACGTTTCTGCTTAGTATTGAACTTAGCTTGGAGTAAAAAGAAAACTTCCATTAAGATGTGCTAATAAAAACCTTAACCGCTAGTAAGCACCTTTAACCACACAGCTTCAGATTGTTTAATTGCTATAAAAATCTATCCCCCCGTTGATTGAAGAGCTGATATTTGCACGTTGATCGTGGAGACTATAGATGCCTCCCTTTCTGGATGTGGTGCCCTTGGGAGCTCCAGCCAATGTGTTCCTGAAATGTTATCTGAGGGGAATTCGGGGGGTGGAGGGGGTGGGGACAGACGGTTTCCACTTGTTTCCCTAATGCTTCCCCGTATCCTATACAGATTATCTTTGCGCTGCAGTCCTCGGAGGCAGGAGCCCCCTTTCTTTGGCCACGTGTCTTCCTTTCTTTCATTACTGTGGCTAATCAGAAGTTGGCCAGACTTCAGTGTCTCTTAAAATCCTTTCTCTCTGGCCGTGTCCAGGAAGTTGAAGTGCAGTGTCAGAAATGATATGAGTTGATGAAGAAGAAATAAAGCCAGGCAACACGTGAAGAAGCCTTGGCAGTCCTGCTCCTGTTTTTCTGTCGTTTTGATCTCAAGGAACCAGATTTCCTCCACGTAGAAGGAACGCGGCCTTAATCGCCCATGTGCCAAGGAGCCTGAGCCATGTCTGCCCGTGGGTCTTCTAGATTAGGACTGTGCTTAGGCTCCTCAACTCTGGGATGAAAACGCGCCATTTATGCTTGGCAGAGTGCAGAGAAGTCACACGTCTGCAGCCTGAGCTATATGAATATGGAGTAAAAATAGCATCTGTTCGGGGAAGCAGAACCTTCCAGAATGCTTCGGTCCCCTCTTGGCACCAAAGGAGAGAGTAGAGAATAGGGGAGCAGAGAGGGACTTGAAAGAGCTTCTTGTTCAAGCCTTTTAATTTCAGCTCAAGACGCTGAATGACTTGGCTAAACCTCTGTCCCTGTGCGTCTTGTTTGGACAGCTTCGTATCTTTGGTCCCCAGCATGTATTAGGTGCTTCACGTGCACTTGAGTGAATGATACACGTGAAGCTGCGACTCCCAACTCCTAGTCTAGTGCTCCTTGAGATACTTTTATAGGCTGAAAGGTCTGTAAAAAATGGTGTCGAGTAGCTTGTACGTAGTTGAGACTTTCTTGAGATTACATGTAGGTTAGAAAAGTGAGACGTAGCTAGATTAAACTGGTTCCTTACAATCGGCAGTGCAGCTGAGGGGAAGACAGGCTTTCTCAGGCTCGGGGGTGGCTGGGAGGCAGGATGCCACGTGGTCGCCTGGGTGAGAGGTGCCCTGTGGAGGGTGTGGCCCCAATTGCTCTGCCTCCCGGCAGAGTCAGAACCGTGGTGGAAGTTGGGCTTGAAATCACCCCTCTACCCGAGAACAGTGCCCGATGGCCAGAGCCCACTCTCCTTTTGTGGTTGTGTGTGTGTGCGTCTGTCTGTCTGTCTGTATACGTGGCACTATGCGTGTGAACGGAAGGTCCAGGTACTTTCAAGCACTGCAGCCATAGGAGAAGGACTGTCCTCCACGCTGATTGACACCGTTGGCCAGTAAGTCAGGCTATCCACCACTCCCAGCCTTAGTTTGAAAATTGCAACCCTGCCGATCAGTGGCCCCAGCCAAGTAAACCAAGTTGTGCAGTGTCACGGTGGCAAGCACGCAGCCGCTTTCAGGCTTGTAATTCAAAGCATCATGATTCATCTCCCTTGTCTAACATTCCAGTTAAGTCACACAGTTACCATTGCAAGCGAATTTCAAAATTTAGAATAGTTTGTTGTTGATCAGTCACTAAGTCGTGTCCAACTCTTTGCAATCCCACGGACTGTAGCATGCTGGGCTCCCCTGTCCTTCAGCATCTCCCAGAGTTTGCTCAAACTCATATCCATTGAATTGGTGATGCTGCCTAACCATCTCCCCTTCTGCCACCACCTTCTCCTCCTGCCCTCAGTCTTTTCCAGCATCAGGATCTTTTCCAGGGTCTCTTCGCATCTGTTGGCCAAAGTATTGGAGCTTCAACATCAGTCCTTCCAAAGAATATTCAGTGCTGATTTCCTTTAGAATTGGCTGGTTGGATCTCCTTGCAGTCCAAGGGACTCTCAAGAGTCTTCTCCAGCACCACAATTCAAAAGCATCAATTCTTCAACACTCAGCCTTCTTTGTGGCCCAACTCTCACACCCATACATGACTACTGGAAAAACCATAGCTTTGACTATATGCACCTTTGTTGGCCAAGTGATGTTTCTGCTTTTTAATATGCTGTCTCGGTTTGTCACAGTTTTCCTTTCAAGGAGCAAGTGTCTTTTAAATTCCTGGCTGCAAGTCACCATCTGCAGTGTTTTGGTTATAGGAGATTAATTGAAGATAAAAAGCTGCCAAAGAGAATTTTTAAGGTCAAGGTATTTTGTTTGAATTCACATACACTGCAGTGATGCTGTTGTTTACTGCTTGGTAAGTTTCATCCACACCTTCTGACACAGTCTCCCAGTTTGGCTGGGTGTGTTTGCATCTTTTTAAATTGACCTCCTAGCTTCGTCGTGTGACTTTAATACCAGGGGCAAGTGTGCTTCCTCTGAAACCCTTGGCACCTGACCTGTTCCATGTGGAATTTCTTTGCTGCCTCGGAGGGAGAGAGCACAACTCCCTCTGAAAACCTGTCTCACCCAAAAGTTCCTTCACAGGATCATGAGACAGGTATGAATGCTGGCTTCATGTGACACCTCTTTGCTTCTGTTTAGGAAATGGGCAGCAGACATCCAGTCTCCTGGTGGGTCAGAAGACAAGCTGTAGTCTAACCCTGATTGATGCCTACAGGAACAATCTGCTGAGTAATCAGCTTCTGCTCTGTATTATAGATCACAGGGCTTATTGATCTAAAGCTGGCGCGCATTCTGCAGGCCAGAGGTGGGTCTGACTGGGTCTCCATAGCAGCAAGAAGAATGATGACGACTGGATAAGTTATGTGGTCTTGAGTAAAAAGAGCAAATAATCTTGCACAGTGGCATCAATCATTACTTTGTTTTTTGGAGAAAGTCAGGCTTGAGGAAGTGATTTTATGGTAGTGCTGGCATGACCTAGTGTTTGAACTTCTCCTGGAGGCTGTTCCTTGGCACTGACATGGTTCTTTGTGATCTTGTCCTGAGTTGTCCAATGCTAGCATAGCGCTTTGGCAGTGAACAGTAAATATTACACTCGAACCTGAAACATTCTATGTGAAAAACCATGCAAATTAAAAACAAATTCAATTTTTAAGAACACATATATGTTGATAAAAACAGTGTGTTTGGGACATCTGGTTTCTTGAATTCAGTTACATGTGGGGAAGCTTGATTATCTTCTGCAGGGAGGAATGAGATGAGAGTGGATGACTTCCTGGCTATGAGCCTTGAGCTTTTATGAAGGGTAATTTAGAAAGCAAACCTTTTTGTAGAAAGGTGTTTTGGTATTGCCTATTGGTGAAGGCGTACTTTTTGTTTATTTATTATTTTATTGCATGTGACATTGTTTCAATTCAGTAGTTCTCTTTATCTTTCTTTTTTCCTTTTTCTTAGTAAGCAGTCAATGGGGATCTGTAACCACAATGACAAGAAAAGGACTAATGGAAGTTTATATAGTAGTGTTCATGTTTACAAAATTAAATGCTGAATGTGATGGAATTCTGTATTCATAGTGTTCCAACTTGCTGTAAACATTTAGTAAGTTAGAAGATTGATTCATATTTGTGATGTTCTTATTGTAAAATGAAACCATAGTATATATACATTCATTAGTCACTCCCCAACTAAGGTATAAATCATGTTAAGTGCAGTTTTATAGGAAGTAAGGGTGTAAGAATCAAAGTTTGTAGTTCTTTTGCAAGCATCTTGCTTCTGTTTTTGTAACACAAATCAGATAGGTCTTTCATGGGCTCGTTTCTCTTTCTTCCATGTATGTTCAGTCTCCTAGTCATGTTTGCCTCTTTGTGGCCCCGTGGACTGCAGCACACCAGGCCTCCCTGTCCCTCACCATCTCCCGGAGTTGCCCAAGTTTATGTTCATTGCACTGGTGATGCCAACCAGCCATCTCATCCTCTGATGCCCTCTTCCATGTATACCTCTGTATTTTCTATAGGTTATTTCCTCCTCTGCCTTGCTGCCTCCTCAGAACCAAGATTAAATCCTGATCATCACTGCAGTTTCATTAGCCCCTGTTTATGAGGCCTCAACCATAGGGTCTTCATAAGAGGATCGGGTACTTCCTGAAGTTGGGCTGGGTTCCAGGGATTCCTGGGTCCATGTCTTTGGGTCCTTTCTGGATCTCAGTGGTACCTAACAAGCAGCCCGGCTCACCTTGAATCACAAGGTCATGCATTTTCTGTCGCCTAAACATGTTAATGATTAAACACATTAGATATTGTTTGGTGAGTGTGCAGCCCGTTTGAGGATTTTTACCAGTTAACAAGCACAAGAGAACTATATATCAGACTCTGGAGGAATGAGTGCTTGGGAGACAGCCCTTCTGAGCTCCAGGTTGCCCCAGGAGGAGCCAGCTCTGTGTTTGGACAGGACCCGTGGTGGGGCGGAATCAGCCTAGAGGCAGGCAGGCCTGGGCTCCAGACCCCACCTGCCACTGCCAGGATCCATGACCCCAGGCAAGTTAATGATCTCTCCTGGCCTTAGTTTGCTTATCTGTGAAATGGAGATAATCCTATACTCCCTGGGTAGAGTTGTTCTGATAATAAAGGAGGTAGCTTTCTGTAGGCCGATCTGGAACCCAGTAAGCAGTGTTTAACGCCACTGTTGCTAATGCAACAGGAACAAGTTTGACTTTAAAGGAATCCAAGAACTCTGGACGTTTCTCCCAGATGGTTGGCCTCCTGTGTTGGTGCTCAAAACACTTGTGTAGCTGGCGTTTTAAGGCCTTTTCCTCTCACCTCTGGGTTTCCTGGCGCTCCTTGTCTTGCTTGTCCAGCTTCTGTAAACTGGCCTCTCCCAGGGCCTCCTTTGCTTTAAGGATCAAAGGCGTTCTAGAGTATTTTGACATGAGGTAAAATTAATGGTCGTTTAAAAGTTAGTCCTGTGGTCAGACTTGTTATTGGGTGTGTGTTCCTCGGGCGTGAGGCCCTTGCTCAGTGGCGATGTGCGGGACAGCTAAGGATCTCCCTCCAGGAGGGGAAACCTTCATTGGAAAGGGGGTTCCAGAATGCAAAAGTTTATAAAAAGTGTTTATGTTTGTCCTGGGAGAAGGGTAACACGTCACAGGCCATTAACAGGCCTGGCCCACACTGCAATGTGCACCAACCCGGCGATGTAATTTATTTCACTGAGGGAATTGTGGTTTTTCATGCCCTGGATAGGTGTCACTGAAACCTTGTTTCAAGAGGAAAATAGCAATTAATGTTAGAAACAAGAACTACTAGCCTTACAAATTTGTGGTGGAAGAGACCCAATAAAAATGACAATCAGAAGTTCCCCAAAGGTGAGCATCAGCATTGATAAATAGTGTTTTCTCCCTGGTAAGCTGACAGCTCTTGCTTTGTACGTATGAACCAAAGTAGGCCTCCCCCAAACAGCAGGGCACGTGCGAATGTCCCTGCAGGGAAGAGAGTCGGGCCGGGCTGTGGGCCGGGCAGGCAGGCAGGCATCTGTGTTGGCTTAGGGACAGCTGGCAGAGGCCCGGCTGTGTTTGGTCAGATTAGGCCGCCTCTGTGTCACTGCTGCTATTGTTCCCCTGCTGGGAGATGGCAGATGGGAGAGGCTGTCCTCAACGGGCAGCTGTTAATCTATAACTGGGGGTTTGCTTGTACCCATGCATAAACATTTCAGCTCATTATTTTCAGAAACAAAAGACCAGAGCATATGGGAGCCCTTTGGTTCTGATTCATTTAAAGTTTGTTTTTTGGTTTGTTTGTCTGAGGATTGCTGATGTAACTGGGTCATCTAAATTGAAAGTGACTCTTAAAAATTAAGTGAAAAAATGATTTCGAGATGAGAAGTATGATTTTCCGACTTTGAAGAGAACTCTTTCCTTAAAATGACACTTTCCAGTGGAGAATGGCATCTGTGCATTTAGCTCGTAGAAAGTCAGTTTTCCATGCACAGTGCAAAAATAGGGGAGAGAGAAGTGACAATGAAAATGCTGGGGAGCTGCTAACAGTCTGGTCTATTAGATCGGGGCTTTAAAGCAGCGGTCCCCAACCTCCGGGATCTAAGGCCTGATGATCTGAAGTGGAGCTGATTTAACGATGATAGAGATGAACCGCACGATAAATGTAGTGCACTTGAGTCATCCCCAGACCATCATCCCTGCCCACCCCCAGCCCCTGGAAAAAACTGTCTTCCATGAAACTGGTCCCTCGTGCCAAAAAGACTGGGGGTTGCTGCTTTATATATAGCAGGATTTCTCAGCCTTGCTGCCACGGGCACCTTTGTGCTGAATCATTTCTTGGCTGTGAGGCTGTCCTGTGTGTTGCAAGCTGTTTAGCACCACCCCTGGTCTCTGCTGACTAGAGGCTATCAGAACTCACTTCCCCTGGTTGTAAAGATCCAAAACATCTTCAGACACGGCCCCTTGTCTTCTATGAGCTGGAGGCAGGAAGTGGGCAAAGGCAAGATCCTTTTGGCTGACAACTGATGCCTTGGAGTGAGAGTGTTAGAGATCCTTTTCCCTCTCTTGTTACCAAAGTGATCTGGGTTCCAGGTCTTCTGATGAATCATCTTGCCTTACTGGGTATGACTGGGTTAAAAGAAAATAAAAAGTGAGCCCTAATGAGTGTAAATTGCAAAGGGTAACTTGGAGAAACTGAGTTTACAGCATTAGGGATTACGTCTCAAGGGAGAGCGACCTCAGTGAAATCTCCTAGAAGTATCTGAAGGCCAAAACCTTATAAAGAAAAGCGATTGGTCCTTTTAGAGAAATCCTTGCCTTGTCAGTTCAGAACTGACACTATTTCTTGGTAATAGTGGTGGCTCGTGGCCAATTTCTAACCCCAAGTCTGTCGATTGCATCTGGATAATGTCACTGGACTGTTTCCCTGCTGTTTTTGACCAATTTTCTGAAAAGCAGTCATCCTGGTTCCTTTTTCTCAGGCTCAACATCTCAAAACAGGCAGTTCTGAAAGGATATGTTCGAGGCTCAGTGCAAACCACCTTTGTCAGAATCTTTGAATTACTTTTTTATACAAGTTCTGCCTTGTTGGTGGGAACATTGCTGTTCAAGTCCTGAGCTGGTGTGTAAGGGGTCTGCCCTGTGCAGAATGGCAGGCGCCCCAGAAGAGAGTCCCAGCTAAACCCAGCCTTCCAGCCACCCCCATCGATGTGTGAATGGAGCCATATTGGACCCCCCAGACTAGCACATTCATCTGCTGCCTAAGGACCCTGTTACCCTGTGGAACAGAAGCATCACAGCAGCAGCTCGTTTCCCAGATTCCCAGTACACAAAATGTGAGAGAACATCAAAGTTGTTTAAATGACTCCTAAAAAATTAAACTGGGCTCCCCTGTGGCTCAGCAGTGAAGACTCTACCTGGAGGTGACCACCTGGGAAGTCTTGCCACCATCCCCTCCTGGCTTTGTGATTTTTATGCAAAATATCCCGAGAACCAACCCATAGTCAGGCTGGCTGCAAAGAAAACCTGAGAAGGGAGATTGGCATTTGCCAAGGGAATGGCAGGTGGGGATGAGAGGAATGGAGGGAAGCACGGAGGAGGAGGACAGGAGAGGTGGAGAGGTGAGAGGCTGGAGGACACCGTGCGTCTGTTGGTCCTGGGAACCCACATCCCGACACCAGCTTCACCAAGGGGAGTGCTCTCTCTCGTCATCGAGGGGAGTTACCTTCAGGTGGTGGTGCTGGCGTGTCCCCCCACAGAGAGTGGCAGAGAAGAGCGGGCAGGCTGAGGAAGGAGTTCGCTGGTTCTATTTCTTGCTTATCCATCGTCATGACTTCTCGGTTATTTGCATTTTGGGAACCAAGTGAGTGGTTCCCTATGTGTCAGAATATAGATTCTTATTAAGTGTAGCACCAGGTTTTGAATCCAAATTGGATTTTTTTATTTTGGGACAATCTGAGTTTTTTTTGCATAAGGATGAACAAAGGAAAGGACTTCTCTTCTGTTGATTGGAGATTGTCTGGCAGGTCTTAAGTTAATTTGAAATCTTGGGTTTAGAGTTTATGGAAGAACAGATTAAGAATGCCTACCGTATATGGATTTGTTTTTAGAAAACAGTGTTCTATTAGCTGCTGAGTCCTGACGCCTTTTCAAACATTTGGATTGGTTTTAGTCTAACGGCCAGGGTGACAGTGCAGCATCGAGGCAGGACAGGGAGGAAGTCTGGTGCATGTAGTCTTCTTGTCTCTCCTCTCTTTCTTCTTCTGCCTTTGCTTTCTAAAAGGTATTTTTTGGTTTAAATTTTCTTAATGTGCTTTTGATGTGCTTTTCTGTTTACTGTAATGGTTCTCGAGTGAGTCAAACTTGAATGCTCTCCCCGCCCTCTCTACATACCAGGGGTGTTTGGATCTGGAATGGGGATTTTAAGATCCCTACTTTTAGGAAATAGGGACCAGGAACCCTATATGTCTGTTGCTGGAATCCCTCCTGAAATGTTGATTAATACTGCCCGCATTGTGCATGCAAATCAAAGGCTCTTCCACAGTTTATGGTAGAGAAAGAATCTTGAACCTTGATTTATTAACTGACTAGCTAAGATAAAGTAAGCTAGTGGGGTTTGAGTGGTTAAAAGGCAAGGCTTTGGAACCAAACTGCCTAGATTTGAAACTAGCTCTAACATTTACCAGCTGGATGGTCTTTGGGAAGTTAACTGGCTCTAACATTTCCCAGCTGGGTGATCTTTGGGAAGTTAACCAGCTCTAATGTTTCCCAGCTGGGTGATCTTTGAGACATTAATTAAAGTCTCTGCTTCAATCCCCTTATCTGTAATTAGGGGTTAATAATACTTCTTAGGTTTTTGGGACAATCAAACAGGTTAGAACAATACTTGGCATATTTTAAGTATTCAATAATTACTTCTTAAAACTCAGCATTCAAAACATGAAGATCATGGCATCCAGTCCCATCACTTCATGGCAAATAGATGAAGAATAGTGAAAACAGTGACAGATTTTATTTTCTTGGGCTCCAAAATCACTCTGGACAGTGACTGCAGCCACAAAATTAAAAGATGCTGCTCCTTGGAAGAAAAGCTATGACAAACCTAGACAGCATATTAAAAAGCAGAGACATCACTTCACCAACAAATGTCTGTATAGTCAAAGCTATGGTTTTTCCTATAGTCAGGTACAGATGTAAGAGTTGGGCCATAAAGAAGGCTGAGCAGTGAAGAACTGATGCTTTCAAATTGTGGTGCTAAAGACTCTTGAGAGTCCTGTGGACTGCAAAGAGATCAAAACAGTTAATCGTAAAGGAAATCAACCCTGAATATTCATTAGAAGGACTGATGCTGAAGCTGAAGCTCCAATACTTGGCCACCTGATGGGAAGAGCCAACTCACTGGAAAAGACCCTGATGCTGGGGAAGATTGAGGGCAGGAGGAGAAGGGGTGACAGAGGATGAGATGGTTGGATGGCATCACCGACTCAATGGACATGAGTTTGAGCAAACTCCAGGAGACAGTGAAGGACAGGGAAGCCTGGTGTGCTGTAGTCCATGAGGTTGCAAAGAGTCAGACATGACTTAGCAACTGAACAACGACAAGTTACTTCTTTCTGATAGAAAACCATTCTAAATCATCTCAAGGCCTTCCCCCTATTCTTAAATCTTTTAGTCTCTTGTTTCCTTTTTCTCAATATGAGCTGTATTGGTGTTCACATATTTATATTTGCAGAACCAGTGTGAATTTTACCCCAATTTTAAGTTCAAATATAACAAAATGATTTAATAGTATTTCTTGAAGACTTTTAATGAAATGGGTAGAGTCTTGCAATAGAAACAAAATTTATATGCCAGATACCATGAGAAGAACTTGTACTAGATTTAGGATTGCTTTTCTAATTCTAGAGGTGGCACTAGAAAGTACTTTCTTTCTTCTTGAAATAAGTGGGTTTACCCAGAGCCTCAGATGTTCAGAGTATGGGTGTGTAATAATGAGCTTTCTTGGCTTTCCCACCCTCCTGATACCTATGGGAGGTGAGAACCCTAGCCAGAGAAGATGGGTGGCTGTGAAAGTCTCTCAGTCGTGTCCGACTCTTTGGGACCCCATGGACTATACAGTCCCTGGAATTCTTTAGGCCAGAATACTGGAGTGGGTAACCTTTCCCTTCTCCAGGGGATCTTCCCAACCCAGGGATCGAACCCAGGTCTCCTGTATTGCAGGTGGATTCTTTTTCAGCTGAGCCACAGGGGAAGCCCAGGAATACTGGAGTGGGTAGCCTATCCCTTCTCCAGCGGGTCTTCCTGACCCAGGAATAGAACCGGGGTCTCCTGCATTGCAGGCGGATTCTTTACCAGCTGAGCTACCAGGGAAGCGCAAAGATGGGTAGCTCTGTCTTATAAGGACAGCATTTGTCTATTGGGGCTGCTTCCTTGGGGGTCCAGCTAGAAATGGTGCCAGCACACCAGGCTGGTCGGCACACGGCCTTGAGGGAGGGAGATGAGACAAGGTTCAGGCCAGGACTGTTCCGGCACTCTTTACCCATGAAGGGCTTTAAAACGTAGAACTAAACCCCGTCATCCACTCATGTTTCTAACATATCATTAGCACCCCAATCATCAGTCAGCAAGCACTGTTGCTAAGTTCTGTTCTTCAGCTATTGTAGAGTGCTCTCTGGCCACCCAGGAAAGAAGATGTTGTTATTAAGTGACATTTGCTTCATAGGCTCTGGCGAGGGTACTGACCCCAGGCCTCTCTTGCAAAGATAGCTGCTGACTCCTCCCAATTATTTCCCCAGTAACCCTTTAAATGTGATATTTAGTGCATGTGATATTTAGCCCCATTTTGTACCTGGTGAAACTGAATCACAGGTTTAACAACTCTCCCCCACAAGCTTCCTAAAAACTTCTTATGCCTAAACAGTTTCTCCTCATCCCAGACAGTTCCATGCCCAGAAAGTTTGACAACTTTCCCAAGACTGTACAACCAATAGGTAGGAGAACTGGGTTTTGGACCACATCTCTGCTTGATCCAAATCCTATTTAAAATCTCTACTTTGGTCTTTCTCTTAGTATGAAATAGATACGGATAGTCCAGTTTCAAGTGGATTTTATAATTTGAAACTGAGAATAACCGGCAAGCAAAGACAAATGGAAATTACTCAAGATAGGAGAAGTTTGATTTTATGTAAACAGAAGACAGTAATAATTAGCATCTGTTTTATGCCAGATGCTGCAACTGCCCTATGGAGTATTAGACCCATTTTATAGATGAGGCAATAGAAGCTCAGCGAGTATAAGTAGCCTGTGTAAATAACACAACCTGTAGGTGAAAAGAAGAGATATAAATTCTATTCTCACCACATGATACTGTGAAAAGGCTGGGAAGACCTCATTGTCTCATCACTTCCACTCCTAGGGTACATGGGAAAATCCTGGAATTCATTCCCAGGAAAACCCAATGTCTGTTCCGGGCTTCTCACTGTCATATGGAATCAACAGCCTTTACTTTGAATTCATTTTCCGTCGGTGAAACTTACCCATGGCTAGAGAGAGAAATGTGGCTTCCCAGATGATGCTAGTGGTGAAGAACCCACCTACCAATGCAGGAGACGTAAGAGACGCAGGTTCGATCCTTGGGTCAGGAAGATCCCCTGGAGAGGGAAATGGCAACCCTCTCCAGTATTCTTGCCTGCGAAATCCCATGGACAGAGGAGCCCGGCTGACCATAGTGCATGGGGTTGCAAAGAGTTGGACACAACTGAGCGTCTGAGCACAAAGAAAGAAATAGTCCACAAGGGGGAGGGAGAAGGCTGGCAAAGGAGGCATGACCTCTAAGTTGTCGATTCCAGGAACTCGGCCTTGTTCCTCTGAAGAACCTGGAGAAGAGCCAGTGAGCATGGCATTCTTTGCACAGCAAATGCATCAGCTTCCGTGCACGGCTGCCTCTCCACTGAGCCACCCCATCCTTCTGGTCCACCCCATCCATCTGCCCAGAAGACCTGAGGGTTGCCAGGTGTGCATGTGGTGGAGCTCACTGGGGAGGAGGAGCTGGGATGTGTCTGTCTGTCCTCGAGCAATTAGTGGGCCATCGGAGCATCGTAAAGGATGGCTCTTTGCTCAGTCTAATTCATTAGGAAACCACTGTCTCCCCAGCTCGTTTGGTGCCAGACTTGAGGGCAGTGTAGATAGAGGACCAAGTGCTGCTATAAAATGGAGTCCAGTGCTTTTGATTCAGCCCCTGGCACCGGGCCTGTCAGCCATCATTACAGGAGCTGGTTTCATAGAAGTAATTCTGGGTCCTGGGGCAAGGAATGAAATGGCAGCCTTTGTGTCGGGGAAATGTACCATGGGTAGGTAGCTGACTGCTTATTAGTTTACTCTTTCAGCCAAATTATTTTTGTTGCTGTTAAAAATTAATTTTAATAATTGCTTTTGGATCAAGCTGTTGAATAACTGAGCCAAGTTTTCACGCCCAATGAACTTTTATAGCAAACTCTCCTCTCTTTATGGGGTTATTATGAGGATGATATTTGTAAAGCACTTTAACTGCTTACCAGAAGGGTCTGAATAAATAGTGGTCATACTTTCAGAGTTTTGGAGGAATGGATCTCCAGTGGCATTCCAATCCTAAAAGATACAGATCTCCCTCTCCTCATTTGCTTTAGTGACTATTTTCCCATTCTTAATTTCTAAAGAGCCTCCTGTGCAAAAGACTGGGGTGATTTTTATATTTCCATAACTATATTCAACTGGTTTTAAAAAAATCTGTTTAAGAGGAAATGTTTTCAAAGTATAAAAGTTTGAATTGTAAGTAGATAGTTGGAAATACTCCATGGCAACGAACCGCCAACTTTGCATTAGCTTGTAACAGAATGTCTAGTGAAAGCAGTGTCCATTATTTTAAAAGAATATATTTTTTCTTGCTGTCCTCTTTTGGCTTTTCTCAGGAAAGACAGCAAAACATAAAATGTGTTGTTCTTTCGTACTGCGGGATTTTAAAGAATTAAGCACCTATTGTGTGTGTGTGTGTATGTGTGTGTGTGTGTGTAAGGGTTTGTCTGTACCACATGTGGGGAGAATGGAATTAGAAAAAGGCTCCTCTTTGTGAACAACAGATTTTTGTAAACCTCAAAGTTTGAGCTCCCACATGATCCGTTATGCACACAGCGGCTGTCAGGATTGTAAAAAGTGAACCTTAGAGTGTATTCATTCCCAGCTTAGAATCTTCCAACCCTTTCCTACTACACACAGGATGAAGTCCAAATTCCTTGTGGTGATGCATGAGGCAGCAATGTGATGGCTTTATGGCAGCCGAGTGTAATAATCAATATGATGGCTTCATGGTAGCCTAGCCTATACACTAATGAGTGAATCTTTATACAGTTTTTATGACATACAGTATTACATTCATATTCACAATATAGTATTAGAAGCATTGTTACTTAAAAACATCTGTGATGATAGGCTGATATGCAGTTTCTCCAATTACAAGAGAGTCATGCTGTACTGTAATATAATTCTTTGAAAGCAAAGTTATAAATTGGTGAGAAAATAAACACATTAGTTTTATTAAGTATTACTCATCGTACACCTATGTAAGTATAGACTAGAATTCACTTATATGTATTCATGACCTACTTTACTTTTTCTGAATTTTCTTGATATTTCTAGGCTACATCATTCATCTGTGAGTTTTTTAAATTGTCTCAAACCTCCAAAAAAGTTTCCAGTATGTTCATTGAAAAAAAATCTGTGTGTAACTGAACCCATGCCGTTCAGACTCCTGTGTTGTTCAAGGGCTAACTGTGTTTGGTGGGTGTGCTTAGACTGCCTCCTCTCTGCTCTCTTCTTCTCTTACCTCTTGGTAAAGCTTCATTTTAGCACCATCCCCTGCTAGGACAGGGCGCATGCTGAGTGCAGAGAACCCAGCTGGCATTTCCTGAACTAGGGCAGGAAGGCGGGCATGTGCTGCCCAGGAGGCGGGTCTGGTGCGCGTGGGTGGGGCTGACCGGTGGTCGCTCTGCTCAGTCTGGGATCCAGGCCAGTCTGGGATGATGACCCCAGGAGTGCTGGAGCTGCTAAGTCAGGGATACGCGTCTGTGCCTGCAGGTCAGGCTGTGTCCATCCATTCAGGAACTTCTGATGTGTGGCGGTGAATTTCATCCTGTAAAGAAGGATGACTGTCACCCTCTCTAGGAGAAAAGATTCTTTTTTTTTTTTTTTAATATTAATGACTTTTTCTTACCCACACTCCCGCCCCCTCTGCCCCCCCCCCAATGGGGGCTTAATTTTCTGGTTTCTTTTCTGTGTTTTGGTTTGCTTTTTTTTTTCAGCTTAATGCAGAAAGTTCAAACAGTACATAAAAGTACAGGTAAAGGGCAAACCATGCCAAGTACTCACCTTCTCAAGATAATTATTGCCCGTATTTTTTCTGATTGTTACACATAGATACACACAACCTCAGGAATATGAAATCATAAGGCATTGTTTCATTCTTTGCTTCACAATAAATTGTGGTAGTCTTGCCACGTCAATAAATTTAGGCACCTCCTTTTTAATATCTGGAGAATATTCCATGTAATGAATGTGCTCTGGTTTATTTAAGTCTCTTATAGATGGAATGTTTTCCCTGTTATGAATAGTACTCCATTACACATCCTTATACTGTCCTTCTCTGTCTCATAGGGTAAATGGATTAAAACTACTGAGTCAGAGGATTTTGGGTTTTCATGTGAGTTGACTGACTGCCATCAGAAAGGTTGAACCATTCTTTATTATCCCATAATGAAGGAAAGTCCTTGCTGACTTTAATGTTGTATATTAATGTATTTTATTAAATGACTACATCATTTCCCAAACTTTTTAGCTACTTTTTTTTTTCTTGGCAAATTTATTTGGGATAACCATTTAAGGAGAGATTTGTATGATGAAAATTGATTAACTTTGTAGCCTCAGTGGTTAAAAACCAAAAATGAATATCCAGTGTACATTTTCCCTCACATTATTTTAGTATGCAGTTATGTCTTTGGCTTGTGTATTAAATAGTCTCTACATTGGAGGTTATGCAATTAAAACAGTGCCCTTTTCCAGTCTTTATTTTGGACAACCTGTCATGCTCCATATTTTCATGTTACTGCCAAAATTTTGCCAAAAAGGACTGACAATAGAAATAATAAATACTATTTTGTAATTTGGTAGGGATTTTAGAAAAGAACTCTTGAGTCCTTATTTGGAGGTATAATCTTCAGATGAGTATTCTAGCATTTCTGCTAAGGAAGCACTGCATTCATGATTGGCTCTGGTTTCTTCTAGAATGCTTTCTCCCTCCCTTTCCGCCTGTGAGAGTTTTCCCAGATCCATGTGATTCATGACCTGTTGCTCTGCCTCTTTGAACTTTATCTCCTTGATCTCATTTGTCATCCCCTGGTGTCACCTGAAACTTTTTACCAGTTCACTGATTAATTGCTTATCTTTCTTTTACACTTTCTTGAGTTTGTCTAATGATGGGGATATCATGTATCTTCTTAAAAAGCCTTTTTGGTGTATATGCTCTTTTACTGCCCGGAGTGATTTAACATTTGAAGTTCATTGTGTGCTCCCTTCATCTGGGCCTTACACAGGTCCACAAACCACAGACTTTGGCTGTTGAGATTATTGCAATACCAAGGTGTAGGCACCTTTAGCTTAAGGGGAAAAACAACACCAACTTTGTTTGGTTGGATCCTTATTTGAAATTTGAAGGGATGAGTTTTAAAGTAGTTTGGGAGAGTTTTTTCCTTAATGTCTTGTCTCCTCACTAGGTAAAGCCTTTCAAAGGAGCTAGACTTTTCACGTTGAATTTTGATATAAAAGACTGGAATCACTAACTGGAAGGCAGGGATGGCTAGTGAAGAGGCTCGTCTAGAATAAAGTGGGAATGAGAGGTGAGAAACCAGAGGAAGGGAGTAACTTGGAGGTACAAAAAAGACATTTTGGAGAAGATCATTGGAGCAAATATGGCAAATTTGTAATTAGATGATCACTTATTTTTAAAGGTCCTTCTCATCAGAGTGGCAAGATACGGACCTATGGAAGGAGATGCCCAGCAGCTTTAGGGTAGGTTTATACAAGCTGTGGGCCTGTGATAGACTCAGTGCGGCTGCTGTCTTTTCACACCCGGTACTCAGGCTGCAGGGCAGATCAGGATGCAGGGGACTTGCAGTGAGGCACACCATATAAAGTGCTTGCTCGTCCATCTAACTAAATGACGGGCCTGGGCTGAAATTGACTACTCTGTGACAGCTCAGATTGTTTTCCAGCAAGCAGCTGGATTGCCCTGGTGTCTAAGCCTGCTCGTGGTGAGTTGTATGAAAATGAATCTTTCAGGATACCAAGGTACTACCGAGCCATTCCTCGAGTGCTGTTTAATAACTCACATTCTTGGTGCAGTAAGTGGTAGTTAATTTCCGAGCCTTTACTCCATTGGGGAACCATTTGCTAATTACTACTTCATTGCTATTTAATAAATGTCTGTTTTGCGCATGAATTAGCTCTGTGCGGTAATTCATGGCCTAGTCCCTAGTGGTGGGAAAAAGTCAATGCCTCTTCTAGGAATGTGCATCTGAAACCAGCCGGTCACTTCAGCGTAAAGCAAGTAAATGTGCAATAAAATCTTTCAATTGGTGCTATCTGTACTTTTGGTTTTCATAGACCAGGTATTCTTTGAAACTGTTTCTGTTGTAGTTGGTTGATTTTCAGTGTTTAGAGATATACTTAAGGTTGTTAAATTTTTGGTTTTGTCAAAAATTTTTTTTTTTTTTTTGTGCTAAAGAAGCCGACTTGAGAGCTTGTTGCCTAGGGCATTGTGGACACTTCGTAAATACCTGTTGAGTTAAATGGAGTCATGCATTTTAGGACAAATTTTTGCTGCTGACTTTTTGTTGTTTATGTTTTTTTCCCCTCTTTCATAAGAGCTCATACTGAAGATGGTAATTTTGTGAAATGTGTTCTTGAATGTCATTAATTAGAGAAATTCCTCTTTATGTGGTGATGGTGAGGGTTATATAGCAAATGTGAAAGCTTTGGAAGGGCCTCAAACCAGACCGTAAATGTAGGGTAATTAATATTGTCCACTGACAATACTACGTAGAAATGATTGATCTTGGATTATTTGAAGTTCTGGGGAATTCTAAATTGTAGAGCTGATTAAAGATAACCCATCTGCACGTTGTTGCATCTTGATTCCTGGGTGAAATTTATGACAGATCAAAGGAGAAAGTCTTGAAATTTATTTAATTGATGCTTTAAAAAAGGGGCACGATGGTTGCCTTTTCTAGTGATTTTGCCCATCGTAGAAGCCAGATATGTCCTAAGATGACCCGTTTGAATTCTTTTCAGTTTACATGGTATTGTGGTCATGGTGGTGATAATGGTGACATAAAAGATCCTGCAAATCTTGGTGAGTACTTTGAAGGATGGTGGAAGGAATGATTGACAGCTAGCAACATAGAGAAGTGGTCCATAAAACAGGTTCCTAGAATGGCTGACGCCCAGGTTGGTGCCATCTGTTTCCCCGATAGATGTCATCCTGTTTGGATACCGAGTGATACATCAGTGCATGTCTCGCTCCTAATGGCCACCCGCTTTTGAAGTTGCATCAGTTGCCTGGATGTCCTGTAGAATGTCTCATTTTGTCAGCTAATCAACAGTTCAGTGAAACACTTTTCATTAAACTCCTCTCTCTAATGATGTTTAAAACATAATTTAAACCCTAGGCAAACCAATGCTTCTGTCACCTGGCTGCAGAAGCCCATGAACACAGGCAAAATCTGCAGTGGGGCTGGAAAGGCTTTTCTTACCGCAAAGATAATGGAACCTCCCATCACATTTTCTGATAGAAGACATTTTAAGAGATGAGTTTTCAGAGGCATTATTTTGTACAGGTTTGTTCAGCAAATTACTAGTGTATGAAACTGTAAACACATTGATCAGATGTAAAGTTAAGTACATTCTTGAGAAAATTCACCATGTCTTTAATCCTAGTGGCTTAGCGTTATGGTTTAAGTAGAGGGATTTAGGGAGTTCATAAGTGCAGGGGATAGAATAAACAAAAAGGATTCAAGGAATGTGTCCCGAGCAGCACTCATGTAGAACCTCATTCCTCATGACTCTCCCCAGGGTTCCTGTTGGCCTTATTATGAAGTCAACCTTCAAGAAGCCACAGAGCAGACTTGTAGTTTTATAAAACAGATTTAAAAATTAATTTTATTGGTCAGAGTGTACATGTGGTGTTGGCGTGAGTACAGGTTTCTTTGATCACATAGCAATCTATTATTGGCCTCTGCTTGGACTTTCTACTGTGAGCGCTTTCTATTCACGTGAGATTGTTCTGTGGTTGGAAGTAGTGAGCAGGTACTATTGTATTTTAAATATGTAGCAATGCTGTAATTCCATTCTGTATAGATGCATGGACCACATTCAGCTCACTTTGCATAGCCCACATAAGAAACTGACCCTTGAACAATGAGGGAGTTAGGGGCATCAGTCCTCCATGCAATTGGGAATTTGAGTATAGTTGATAGTCAGCCCTCTGTGTCTCTGGTTCCTCCATATCTGCAGATTCAACCTATCAGGGATCATGTAGTACTGTGGTATTTACTACTGAAAAACATCCACATGCAAGTGGACCCATGCAGTTCCACCGTATTTCATCCTGTTGTGTGTCGTAGTCTGCTCCACTAGCCATATTAGGGCACTGGAGTTCTTTTCAGTTTGAGGCTGGCATAAATAACCCTGCTGCAAACAGTTTTAAGCAGATTGCCTTTCCCATTAGAGTCTGTTCTTAGGGATATTTCCCCAAAAGAAATGCCTCATGGTGAAGGGCGTGGACTTGTGTAGCTCTCTCTTGCTGCTTCTCATTTGCTTCAAGCACCCTCTGAGGAGATGTAATGAGAAAGAAAAAGATGACTGGAGGGAAAGGAGTTGTCTCTGAGGTTTGAAACCTTCCTATCAGTAAGAGGAGAGTTTTCAGATCTCTAAATGGAGACTTTGCCTGCTGCCGACTGACAGATGAATTAGCACAGGCTGTGGGCTTACCCAGGTGTAGGTTCACCTGTTATTTCACCCTCTGAGCCTCGGGTTTCCATTCCATAAGATGCATGCATTAACACCCGCCTCCTTGTGGGTGGTGGTGAGGTTTAGATGAAGTGATGTGCTGTGAAGTGACTCACTGGCAGAGGTCTGGCTTGTCCCCAGGGCTCAGTGAGTGAGAGCCGCTGTGATGTGTCTGACCACGGGTCTGGGGCAGCAGACCCCTGGGGTGGGGCTGATGGAGCACGGGCAGGTTGGTCCCCAAGTCCTTGGGCTCTCGGATTCTTCCTGGAGGTGTTCACCAAGCTCCAGGTCAGCCGCCTGGGCTAAGTCCTCACGGTGAGACCCATTCTCAGATTTATGCATGAATAAACATGGGCGGTGAACAGTCTTTGTGGCTTTGACTCCCCACAGGACTAAATCTAATAGGAGTATCAACATCTCTATGTAGCCAACTTTTTACCACTCTTTTTTGGTACCATTCTTTTTTGTTTGGTGAAAAAAATGGGGAATTTGAGAAGGCTGAGTTCCTTTTAATCCTGTATTTTCTTAGCTTGAATAAAATGTCTTTAGAGAAACTGGCAGATAAGAATTTTAAGTTGTAAGAAAATGTTGCACCTTTCACTGACTTGTGACATTGATAGGATTCTTTATACCTTAAAACCACCTAATTTTGACAAGTGTCAGTGTCATTGGCCTTAATTTATCCCCCCCCCTCCCATTTCCCTTGTTCATTGCCTTCAACATCCCCTCCAACCATGGGTGTATTTTTGGATCAATGATTTGTCTGTCTTTCTACATATCAGATACGCCTTCATTTTCTGGATTTCAGTGGCATGTCTTTTAAATATGGTACCTTATTTCATTAATGTTTTGAGGGGAGGAGTCTAAACTAATGTGTTTTCTGCGTAAATAAATTCTTTAGAAGCAGTTTTCAGCTTTTTGGTTTTAGGAGGGTTAAACCTCCCCACCCATTTCCTCCTTCATACTGAGGGTCCAGCCTCAACATTTAGATTCACTCAGAGGTGTTTAACTAGGGATGTGTGCCTCTCCACACCTGCGTTTCCCCCGATGGAGAAACAGGAGCTCTCAGGAAAATGGCTTTAGCGTGAGGAGGCTGAAAGCCTGGGAAAGTGGCCTCTGTCCCCTTCTCCATGACGGCTTCTCTTCTTTCTCCAGCAAGTTAGCAAGTGCCATGAGGAGAGCGCAGCCAACCGGGGGATTTCATCCTGGCTTGGTCCTAGCCCTGAGGAATACGTGTGAGGGGTCGGAAGGCTTTTGTATGGTTTTCTTCTAGTACAGAGAATGAGATGGTTGGATGGCGTCACTGACTCAATGGCCATGAGTTTGAGCAACCTCCAGAAGATGGTGAAGGACAGGGAAGCCGGGCGCGCCGCAGTCCGTGGGGTTGCAGAAAGTCAGACACGACTTAGGGACTCAGCAACAACAATCCTGTTGGATTCTTCGGTGGTGTATGTTTGCTGCAGAGATGGGGGTACTCTCATTAGATTTAGTCGTTCTCTGTTGGTTTTTTTTTTTAGGTTTTTTTGGCCATTCTGGGTCTTTGTTGCCGCGTGGGTTTTTCTCCAGTTGGGGTGCATGGGCTTCTCATTGCAGTGGCTTCTCTTGTCGCTGAGCACAGGCTCTAGGGCACGCAGGCTCCAGCAGTCGTGGTTCCCAGGCTCTGGAACACAGGCTCAATAGTCGTGGTGCACGGGCCTAGTTGCCTCTTTGCATATGGGATCTTCCCAGACCAGGGGTCGAACCCACTGCTCCTGCATTGGTAGGCAGATTTTTTACCACTGAGCCACCAGGGAAGCCACTCTCTGCCGGTTCTTAAGGAATTAACACCTTTCTGTTGGGGTTCTGCCTCCCTCTCTAGGGCCCTTCACGGTGAGTCTTAATTCCTATACAGACCTGAGCAGAGGAATTCAGTGGGCAATCCCCGACTCTGCACTCTCGGGACCGCGTGCTGTGGGATCTGCCTTCTCAGTGGTTGTTTTGTAACCATGATAGACTCGTCCCAGCCTAGGACATCTCAGGGTAAAACAAATCACCCGCTCAAGAGAAGGCGTTTGTTGTTGCCTCACCCTCACAAAGAAGTCAAGGGTCCAAATATCTATCATCCTCACTGACACCTCGTCTCTCCTTTCATCACCAGACCAAATGGTAGGAGCCGTTCTACTTAATTGTGTTTTCACAGTTTTTCCTCTGAGGCTTCCCTGCTGCTGTTCCTTGATCTCTCAGACATGAGTGCCCTTCGGGCCTGCGGGGTCAGGCAGATGGCAAACATGCTGGTCAAGTGTTCAGCAGATTTCGCTGGGATTCCCTTTTACTTTTTAGTGTCTGGTGAGTTTCAATTAATTTTTTTTTTTCTTTTTTTAACAGCTAATTTAAGTTCAGACACTGGCCAAAATAGAATGTGGTCCTGGCCATCTGCTAAGTTTATATTCCATTGTGGGAAGTATTTCCTCAGAACATTGACTTTAGTTACCAAGTTCCTAGTATTTTGTTAGTAATCGCTCTCCGAGGGAGTAAGTGTATTGTCTGCTTGCGTTCATTAGTCATCTCTCTCTATGAAAGCTTTATGGTTTGATTTTTGAAACTCAGAGAAGTTACTGGTTGACTTTGGTTATAATTTTAGCTTCTCTTTCCCTAACCCATCACCCCAAACTGAAGAGCTTCCTGATGAACTCTTACTCTGAACTTGGATGTGATCGTATATTGGGAGAAAAGCGTGAAATAACAGTGCTTCTGTTACAGTTAGTATCTAGTTTGCTTACTTGACAAGAATATATCTAATTTTATTTGAAAGGCTCACTTTTAAGTGAAAACCCTCACCTTGAAGTTTTCCAAACTCTTTGGAAATTTAGTAAGTGCAATGCTTTCAACTTCAGTCTTTCAGAATAATTTTCACATGTGGAAAAAGCTGCCTGTATTTTTTATCTCCTCTGTTTCCCTAGGAAGCATCTCTTTCTGAAGAGTATATTGCTTGTTCATTATTAATCTAATTGATTGCTTAAAGTCACTATTAAGATTTGCTTGGTCACTTAAAGTTTTCTTTTAGGCAGAGATTTGACTTTTGAGTAGTCACTTCAAAAATTCTGTCATTTCAGGCATTTTCTAAATAGAACTCCAGAAACTGCCCATAATTTGGGAGACAATTGGAAAAATCCCAGGTTTAAGGAGTAAGAAGCATGAGAAAGGCTGAGGTGGTCACACATGCAGAAAGACATCTCATTTTCTGTGCCAGCTAACACGCAGTCAAGATGCCAGAGCTGGGCAGTAAGCCTTGATGTCTCTTATTTGGTTAAGTGTTGGGTTGGCAGGCAGAGCCTGTGTGTAGACCTATGGCTTCTTCTTAGTAAGTTATCCCTGCTATGAGGAGGGTTTTTCCTTAACATTTAATCTTGGGAAGTTTTTTAGTTTCCCTGGTGGCCCTGGTAAAATTGTCTGCTTGCAATTCGGAGACCCAGGTTCGATCTCTGGGTCGGGAAGATCCCCTGGAGAAGGAAATGGCAGCCCACTCCAGTACTCTTGCCTGGAAAATTTCATGGATGGAGGAGCATCATAGGCTGCAATCCATGGAGTCGCAAAGAGTCAGACATGGCTGAGCGACTTCACTTTTACTTTTTTTATCTGTAGGAATCATGGAAGTTTCAAATAAAATCAATTTCTCAAAGCAGTTGAGAAAATATAACTGTATCTGTAACCCTTGGGAGGACAGAAGCATGGCCGTGTCAGAAAGGAGCCACAGATGAGGATGCCAGGCTAACAGACGTACCAACCATTCCAGTGCGGCATTTTCTGTGACCTGTTGCTTGAAAAACTAGGGATAACTGGACTTGGATTATGTAACAAGCTTGTTACTGAAATGACTGTATGTTCCAATTTTGTGAAATAAATGAGATTTTTTTCATGTTTGAGGGCTTTGCACAAATGTAATAATGCTAACCATAAAAACAAGATTTTTTTTTTGTTTTACTTTGAAATATTATTTGAAATATAAAATACCTCATGAGATTACTGGTTAAATGGTGGATAGACATTCATGACTATCTTTTGTTCTCACTTGAGAGTACTGAGGAGAGCACTATTCTAGTGGAGCTCCACTAGAAAGCTTTCTCTACCAGAACGTGACATTAGATTGCTCTGTTTTGATCAAGTGATTAAATTGTTGTGCTGTCAAAATAAACCCATTGTGAGCATTGTGAGGCTGCCTTCACCCAGAAGTCCCCAAATTGTCTCTCCTCATGGTGCCCCAAGTGTCTTATTAATGTTTTCAAAAGAAATACCTAGCAGTTTTGTTTATTTAGTGGATAAGTACAAACAACCTAGTAAGTATTTATATCCTAACAACTTAGTTGCCATTTAAGGAAATAATACATATAAATCAGAAAAAACATATATTTTTCTCTTCATAAATTTGTTAAATTTATTCTTTCTTATCTACCCACCATTATTCACTAGTGGGATGTATCACCCATTGGGCACTAAACCTTGGAATTAAATGGACACTCCTACTCTCATTTGTTATGCCCACTGATTTTCAGATATACTTGATATCAAAGCAAAGCAATTGTTAAAAAAAAGCCAATTTCACAAAGATGGAATGTCATCAAAAGGAATACAATACAATCTGTAAATTAACTTGAACTGGTCATTTCTACAGTGTCTAACATCTTACTGTGTTTTCTTTGAAAAATTGAAATACCCCTCCAGCCTCCAGTGAATTCACCCTGGCTCACCAGGGCACCTTGGGACATACTGTGGCAAACCTGATTTTAACCTGTGTTTGTTCTCTAGAACTAAGTTGGAGTTGTGTGAAAGAGCCTGTGTATTTAACTGCATTATCCAAAAGTTGCTTTCCATTGTGTTTTGTTGTCCATTTTTGGTGAGCAACAAAAACATTTCTAGACTTTGCCTCCTAGAAATTCTGAATCAGTATGTTTGGGATGAGTGGGTAGAACCCAGGTATTTATATTTTCAACAAGTTTGCCTGGCGATACTGATGCACATGAAATTTGGTAACCACAGAATTCTATTACAAGCCCCTTAAGTTCAGGGACCGTTTTGTTTTCACTTAAACCCCTTCTTGTGCCTACAATAGAGCATAATGCACCTTTGACAAAAGTTCGTAGGACGTGTTGAACTTATATTTTGTCCGCTACTTGAGCTCTCTTTCCTTCCTGACTTCTTTTGTTCCATCCCTCCAAAGAGGGGGAGAGGGGAGCAAAGATTGGATCTAAGAGTTTTGTGACTTTCCAAGTCTCCGGTCCTCAGCTTTCTTTCCTTGTCTCCCCTGCCAGTTCCTCACTCTCCCACACGCATCCTTTCATCCTGTTGGATCAGTCACCTGTATCCCCTGAGATATACACTTGGTGCATTTGTCTCTATCCTTCCTTCCTTCCCTGGTAGCTCAGATGGTAAAGAATCCGCCTGCCAATGCAGGAGACCCGGGATCCATCCCTGGGTCAAGAAGATCCCCTGGAGAATGGGATGGCAACCCACTCCAGTATTCTTGCCTGGAGAATCCCATGGACAGAGGAACCTGGTGGGCTACAGCCCATGGAGTCACAGTCAGACACGACTGAGCGGCTAACACTTCCTTACTTCTGTCCCACCCCAAGAGATGTACATTTCCTAAAATGGGGAAAACTCTTGAGTTTGGGAGAAAATTGAAAAATACTACATCTTTTGGGCTGGAAGAGAATTAGATTATAATTTGGAAGCAAAGTGCTTCCATTTCAGAATTGAGGAAACATAGGGGAGAGATGTGAGGTACCCAAGGTTACTCAGGGAGTGAAAAGCCACGCATGGAAGGGCATCTCCATCTCCACCGCAGGCCCGCCTTATTTCCAGGGTGCTGCAGGAGCATCTGGGCGTTTTCCAAGGCCCGCCGGTAATTCTGAGAACCAGGCTTGGGAGTTTGTTTTGCTCAGTTATCATGTTTAGTATGTTAAATAATACCTTGTGATTTATTTATTTCAGTACTTACAAATTGAGTTTCCTTTTAAATGTTTGAATTTTGATTTCATATGAGTTTTACAGACTGTGGAGTATGGACAACTTGGAGTCAATTTTTGTGTTTTAATAGGAAGAAGGCAGAAACTTGAGCAGAAGAAACTATCCACCCTGTCAAAAAAGAAGTCTTTGTCTTTTCTGGATGCTTAATTTATAAATTATATCCTGGCAGCCTCTGAATATGGGCTTCCCTGGTGGCTTAGCTGGTAAAGAATCCGCCTGCAATACGGGAGACCTGGGTTCGATCCTTGGTTTGGGAAGATCCCCTGGAGAAGGGAAGGGCTACTCACTCCTGTATTCTGGCCTGGAGAATTCCATGGACTGTATAGTCTATGGGGTCACAAAGAGTCGGACACGACTGAGCCACTTTCACTTCACTTCGCTTCACTTCACTTGAGCATCTGAATATGGTTTGTTGTGTTTTCCTGCCCAGAGGCTCTTTCTCCTTTGGATTCCTAGCTGAGGTCTGAAGAGTCAGGCTCTGAGGGCCTGACTCCTGGACAGTTGAGACATGGCCATACTGGACATTTTTATGTACTGAGTGACACCTTCTCCCCTAGGCAGAATTGGTGTGATTAGATAAGACTGTCAAGGATTGCCCAAGGAAGATCAGTGATTTTACTGTGTTTCTCTTGGTTACATTTCTGGTATGTTTTAGAAGAGATGAGACCAATTCATGTGTAAAGGAAAACCTGGCACTGTGAAACTCAGGAAAAATAGTCTTCAAACTTTTCATTTCCAGGATTACTTCATTCAAATGTTAATCACTCATTCCTTGGTGCCTGCATGCCTCACTCTGTTACTCAGCAGCGTTTAAATCTGAGAGGTCGTCTTCTGAGTGCTTCTCACCTCCTGTGAGTTGATGCTAGCTAGGGCTTGCCTGGTGGCTCAGATGGTAAAGAATCCGCCTGCAATGCGGGAGACCTGGGTTCAATCCCTGGGTTGGGAAGATCCCCTGGAGGAGGGCCTGGCAACCACTCCAGTATTCTTGCCTGGAGAATCCCAGGGACAGAGGAGTCTGGTGCACTACGGTCCATGGGGTCACAAAGGGTTGGACATACTGGGCATCTGATGCACAGACACAGGTTATCTTAAGCTGGCCTGTGAGTCCTGGAAGGCCAGCCTTCTCTCTTGGGAAGTAATCTTGTAGCTGCGCATCTTTTCAATTCAATTTCAAATGCCTTTAAATGTAGACGTTATAATGATAGTGAAGGAAAAGCAGTGTATAATTTGGATGTCATATGAAGTTGCTTGTAATTTATTATAATACTCATGACCTGTTTCTTCATCCCAGAATAGCTGGAGAATTGAGAATGCCACTTTTTAAAAAAAAAAAAGGTGATGAAGGAATGTTTCACGTTTATTATCTAATATAATTAAGAATAAATTTAACTTAAATTCACAGATCCAGAGTGCTACTAATTAATACCATGACTGGTATTTTAAACCAACCTTTCCTTCAGACTACCCTTTCCCAGAGGTGCTTTTAAGGAAAAAATAATGTTATTTGATTTTGAGTTTCTTTTCTGGTTTTCCATTGTCTGGAATCTCCTCTAAGGCAAGAGAGGCAATTTCAGAGAGAAGGAATGCCATAGATTGTCCTGATGCCATCCTGAACGGCCAGGACTGCTCGGCATGCCTCTCGTTACTGAGACATCATCCATCACGACAGAAAGAGTGTTCAGATTCCGGACGGCAGAAATCCGTCCACTCGCCGCACTCGACTTGCTTCAGGCACTGACGTGGCTTCAACTGCATTTGACCTGGTGCTTCGGATTCAGGCCAGTAGGTGACTCATGATTTCAGATGTTTAGTTTGTGTTCTTACAGTTGAAGCAGCCTGCAAGGAAAATAGAAAAGCCCGTTGTAAAAATAAGGCCTGTCTCCAGGAAGGAGAATCCCTGCGTCCTGACCAGGGGTGGGGTGTCCCCTGGGACGCATCTGGCTTGTTGTTTTACCTTAGATCCTGGTTTGAAGTGGTCCTAGCAGCTGTCCGTCAGTGAGTGTGTTGGTGGCACTGCCGGCTGTGGTTACATTCTTTTTTAAAAAATACTTTTATTCCTTTATTTTTATTTTTGGCTGTGCTGAGAGTCTTTGTCCCTGCACGCAGGCGTTTTCCTGGTTGCAGGGCGCGGGCTTCTCTCGTTGTGGCTCCCAGGCTCTGGGTGCATGGACTTCAGTGATTGTGGCACGCGGGCTGAGCTGCCCAGGGGCACGTGGAATCCCCCTGGCCCGGGGGTCAGACTCGTCCACCGAAGCTGCAGGCAGATTCTTAACCACTGGACCACCAGTGAAGTCCTGTGCTCATATTCCTGATTGTGAGTTCAGAACGTGCTGGGTACAAAGGTGGCTATCTGGTGACTGAGAAAAAGCCATTCACTCTGAGGATAGGCCAGCCAGGTGCCTGTGATCAGGCTCCGTTCTAAGGGGAAGCACAGCGCTCATTCCGGTTGCAGAGGTTAACCTCATCAGATGGTTTCTCTCTGCACTTTGGGATGCGATGTGCAATTACGTTCTTTCTTTGGTTATTGGAAGCTGTCGATTTTCTATAGGTGATTTAGTAATTGTGGGATGTTAGAATCAAACTAAGACTTTTGTAAAGTGTGGCTTTAAAAGTTATCTTCAGCCCTTGCGTTATGTTTTTAAATAAAACATTCTGCTGACTTATAAATTTGTCTCTTTTGCTTGTCTTGGTTTTTAAATGTCCCAGGGGAACACTTCAGAGAAATGATCAAATCTCTCCCCAAGCAGGAGCCATTGAAGATTTGTAGCACTGTGGCTATGAACTCACTATTGCACCCCATTGTAGACTTATAGCCTTTATTACTTTGTTACACTATTTTGATTAATTTATTAGTTGGTGACTGTGTGTCAGATGCTTGTTTTGAGAGCCTTCAGCTGGTCAAATAATAGCTTCTATCTATTGGGTATATGCCAGGAGCTTCATTTAATCCTCACAGATACACTAGACAGCATAAATTATAGGTACAGTAAATAGCTTCTTCTCGGAGATCTGAATTATGCCCAAGGCCGCATGCTAGTAAGTAAGAACTATAAGAGTTAACATTTTACCCACACTGATGTGACTGGGAGTGTGTCTTAACCAAAAGCTCCATTGCTTCTCCCCGTAAAGAAAGGGGGCAGAGCTGCCACACTACCTCGTATTGACCGTCCACCAGCCTCTCTCCTTGTCTTCTTGCAGAGGAGCAGGATAGCATAATGGTTAAGAGCAAGGACAGTGCCCAAGTCTCATGCTCTCTAGCTCTTAAATCTTGGCAAACTCCTTAGCCTTTTTATGTCTTCCTGTCTCCTTCAATGGCTGAGACAGTGCATGTGGTTCTGAGCCTCAAATAAATTAATATCTATAAAGTGTTAACAGCTCATAGTAAGCAGTATGAGTGTTTGCTCTTCTTGTATATTATCCTGAGGTTCGGTTAGAATGAGAGATCATTTCCATCTCTCTCTACTTGCCTCATCAAACATGGGGCCTTGGGTCAGTTCATGAGACTGCTTCAGAGCAGGGAGGGTGGTGAATGGCCAGTTGCTGATGGACACCTCCTCGACTTCAGTCCGGCCTTGACCTCCTGGACCAGCCTTGACCCTCTGGACCATGTGTTGCTGCCAGTTTCTTCCTCTCATCCTTGGTCTGTCTGGTCTGTGGCTCGGTTGCCTGTTCTCCCCCGAAATGTGTGTGTCCTCAGCCTCCACCACACGTGCTCTCAGCAGCTCGTGGCCCGTCGAACGCTGAGTGTCCCCGCCTGTCATCTGGATGTTTCAGCTCGTGTGGACACAGTGGTGTATCATAAGCTATGACCTCCATGAGGTGAGGACCAAGTCTGGGAGAACCTGATAGAGCAAATTTTTGAAGCATTTAATTGTGAAAGTGCTGTTGTTACGGGACCTCGAGGTAGAGGGGGAGGCAGCTGGGGGAGGCGGCGTGTGTCCTTCAAGTCCCCAGGCCCCGTCCTCCTCAGCCAGGATGCTACCAGCTAGAATCACATCACCAGGGACCCTAGGGTCTTGGACTCTTGACTTCAGCTCTTCCCCCTCCCTTATTCAGGGAACCTGAGATCTTATCACCCACCCTGTTCAGGGCAGTGAAACATTTCTCTTCTGATTTCCACAAGGAAGGGAAGTGAGTCAGGCATTCCTGCTGTAGAAACTGCTTTCTGGGAAGGGACTCCCTGGGAGGAGCAGTGGCCCAGCTCCTTGGGCAGCTCCTTCAGCCCCACGTAACTGCCAGAGGCTGGTGGGGACCTGGCCCTCCTGAGGAACCCCCCTCCCAGCCAGAAACCTTCAGTGATGCAAGATTATGCCACAAATGCCAAAACCAGCTGTGGAAACCTGGTTGTGTTGGTGTTTGTTTTGCTTTTAATTGTGGTAAAAAAATAAATAAAAAATGTAACATAAAATTAACCACCTTAACATTTTTAAGTGCACAGTTCAGTGGCATCACCTCCATTCATTGTTGTTTGTTTGTTTTTTTTTTTTTTTTGGTTCAATAGTCATCACCACCAATCTCCAGAACTCATTCATCTTGTGAAACTGACACCCTGTACCCTTAAACGGGAGGGCCTGCCCCCCCCCCCATTCCTTGTTTCCCCAGCGTAAGCCAACCACCCTTCTGCTTTCTGTCTCTGTGATTGGACTACTCTAGAGACCTTGTATAAGAGAAATCTTATGGTGTCCCTTTGAGACTTGCTTATTTCACTTAATAATGTCCTCATCAGTTCAGTTCAGTTGCTCAGTTGTGTCCAACTCTTTGTGACCCCGTGGACTGCAGCGTGCCAGGCTTCCCTGTCCATCACCAACTCCCGGAACTTATTTTGGCCAAAGTATTGGACTTTTAGTTTCAGCATCAGTCCTTCCAATGAATATTCAGTACTGATTTCCTTTAGGATTGACTGGTTGGATCTTCCTGCAGTCCAAGGGACTCCTAAGAGTCTTGTCAAACACCACAGTTCAAAAGAATCAATTCTTCATCATTCATCTTTCTTTATAGTCCAACTCTCACATACATACATGACTACTGGAAAAACCATAGTGTTGACTAGACCTTTGTTGGCAAAGTAATGTCTCTGCTTCTTAATATGCTGTCTAGGTTGGTCATAGCTTTTCTTCCAAGGAGCAAGCGTCTTTTAATTTCATGGCTGCAGTCACCGTCTGCAGTGATTGTGGAGCCCCCAAAAATAGTTCCTCACTGTTTCCGTTATTTCCCCATCTATTTGCCATGAAGTGATGGGACCGGATACCATAATCTTAGTTTTCTGAATGTTGAGTTTTAAACCAACTTTTTCACTCTCCTCTTTCACTTTCATCAAGAGGCTCTTTAGTTCCTCTTCACTTTCTCCCATAAGGGTGGTGCCATCTGCATATCTGAGGTTATTGATATTTCTCCCGGCAATCTTGATTCCAGCTTGTGCTTCATCCAGCCCAGCATTTCTCATGATGTTTCTGCATATAAGTTAAAGAAGCAGGGTGACAATATACAGCCTTGACATACTCCTTTTCCTATTTGGAACCAGTCTGTTGTTCTGTGTCCAGTTCTAACTGTTGCTTCTTGACCTGCATATAGCTTTCTAAGAAGGCAGGTCAGGTGATCTGGTATTCCCATCTCTTTCAGAATGTTCCACAGTTTGTTGTGATCCACACAGTCAAAGGCTTTGGCCTAGTCAATAAAGCAGAAGTAGATGTTTTTCTGGTGTTCTCTTGCTTTTTTGATGATCCAACGGATGTTGGCAATTTGATCTGGTTCCTCTGGCTCTTCTAAATCCAGCTTGAACATATGGAAGTTCATGGTTCACGTCCCCATAGTTCATCCATGTTGTAGCATATGTCAGAATTTCCCTCCTCCTTAAGGCTGAACAATATTTCATTGTGTGTGTTATGTGTATGGACCACATTTTATTTATTCATCCATCTTTCAGTGGACTGTTGGGTTGCCTGGACCTTTTGGCTATTGCAATTAATCTTGCTGTGAATATTGGTTCTTGTTCTGATGGAACAGCGAGGACCCAGGAGTAGATTCTGTTCTGACTGATTGTGTAAAGGAACCTCTGTTTATGCAGCTTTGAATCTTTTTTGAAATTCAGAAAGAATAGCCCCCCAATTGTCAGGAGTAATTCGGCTCAGTGTGTGTTTCTGTGTACTTGGATTTTTCATGAAGTTGAGGATTTAATGTAGATGAAATGAGAAGGGAAGACATGAAAGATGTTAAGAAAGAGAGGGAGGAGTCTCTTTGCCACACAACTGTGAAACTTTGATAGAGAAAAAGGGAGGGAAGTGACTCCCCCCCCAGAGCAGAGAATTTATGCCATTTACCTGGAGAACTATAAGCCAGGAGAGACCCAGGTTAGCTCTTCCTTTACAGAATTATCGTGTCTCTTTTAGCGAGAGGACTCCCCTGCACACAACTGGCTGCAGCTTGCAGAGGCTTCCTTCTGCCATGTGAGGTGTTCAGCCTCCTCCTCCGTGCTGGAGGTGCGCCCCATCCTTCTTGAACTACTGGGACTGAATGCTTCACCATCTCTGGTTCTTCTGGTTTCTTCCAGAGTTCCCTGGCTGGAATGCTACCACCACACCAGCATCTTCCCTTTGGCCTCTAACTATAGGTCTGTATTGCATGTTAAAACAAACAAACAAACCTTGTACTATTTGCTAATTCATTAATATATGTTCTTGACCATTGAAACGATCACCAAATGGAAATTATTTGAAGGGAGCCATTTCTTTGCAGAAAAACTTTCCAGATGGAGTACTTGGCACATCCTTCCCAACGCCCCCACTGCTGGCTCTCAGTCTTAAATTCAGATAGGAGTCAGTCTCAACTCCATCAGCCATCATGTTTGTGCCAGTTATGTGTACCCAGGTAGAAGCACAGAAAATTTATGAATGTAATGTCGTTTCCAGTGGTCCTGTATGGATGTGAGAGCTGGATCCTGAAAGCTGAGCCCTGAGCATTGAAGGCTGAGCTGAGTGCTACAGAATTGATGCTTTTGAACTGTGGTGTTGGAGAAGACTCGTGAGAGTCCCTTGGGCTGCAAGGAGATCCAACCAGTCCATCCTGAAGGAAATCAGTCCTGAATATTCATTGGAAGGACTGATGCTGAAGCTGAAACTCTAGAATTTTGGCCACCTGATGCAAAGAACTGACTCATTGGAAAAGACCCTGATGCTGGGAAAGATTGAGGGCAGGAGGAGAAGGGGACAACAGAGGATGGTTGGATGGCATCACCGGCTGCATGGATGTGAGTTTGAGCAAGCTCCAGGAGTTGGTGATGAACAGGGCAGCCTGGCCTGCTGCAGTCCATGGGGTCACAAAGAGTCAGACATGACTGAGCAACGGAACTGAACTGATGTCATGCGTATTTTTTTTTTTTTTGCATGCATATGCTAAACTATGCCAAATTTTTGTCTTTAGTTGCTTCAACTAACCAGCTTCCCTTTTGTTCCTTTGTTGTTGTTATTCAATCACTAAGTCATGACCTCTTTGTGACCCTATGGACTGCAGCACACCAGATTTCCCTGTCCTTCATTATCTCCCCTAGTTTGCTCAAGCTCATGCCCGTTAAGTTGATGGTCATCCAACCATCTCATCTGTTGCCCTCTTCTCCTCCTTCCCTCTGTCTTTCCCAGCATCAGTGTCTCTTCCAGTGAGTCAACTCTTCACATCAGATAGTCAGTTTTGGAGCTTCAACTTCCGCATCAGTCCTTCCAATGTTGATTACCTTTATATTTTCTTTTCCAAGTATTCAGAGTTGACTTCCTTTAGGATTGACTGGTTTGATCTCCTTACTGTCCAAGGGACGCTCAAGAGTCTTCTCCAGCACACAGTTCAAAATTAAAAATTCTTCAGCATTCAGCCTTCTTTATCATCCAATTCTCACATGAGTACGTGACTATTTGAAAAACAATAGCTATGACTAGACAGACCTTTGTTGGCAAAGTGATGTCTCTGCTTTTTAATATGCTGTCTAGGTTTGTCGTAGCTTTTCTTCTAAGGAGCAAGTGTCTTTTAATTTCGTGGCTGCAGTCACTGTCTGCGGTGTTTTAGAGCCCAAGAAAATAAAATATTTTTATTTGTTTCACTTTTCCCCCATCTATTTGCCATAAAGTGATGGGACCAGATGCCGTAATCTTAGTTTTTTGAATGCTGAGTTTTAAGCCACCTTTTTCGCTCTCCTCTTTCAGCTTCATTGAGAGGCTCTTTAGTTCTTCTTCACTTTCTGCCGTAAGAGGGGTGTCATCTGCATGTCTGAGGTTGTTGATATTTCTCCAGGCAGTCTTGATTCCAGGTTCGGTTTCATCCAGCCTGGCACTTCGCATGATGAATTCTGCATAGCAGTTAAATAAGCAGGGTGATAATATACAGCCTTGACATACTCCTGTCTCAGTTTTCAACCAGTCCATTGTTCCATGTCTGGTTCTAACTGTTGCTTCATGACCTGCGTACAAGTTTCTCGGGAGATGAGTAAGGTGGTCTGGAATCCCCTCTCTTTAAGTATTTTCCACAGTTTGCTGTGATCCACACAGTCAAAGACTTCAGTATAGTCAATTAAGCAGAAGTAGACATTTTTCTTGAATTCCCTTGCTTTCTCTGTGATCCAGTGGATGTTGGTAATTTGATCTCTGGTTCCTCTGACTTTTCCAAATCCAGCTTGTACATCTGGAAGTTCTCGGTTTTCACGTACCATTGAAGCCTAGCTTGAAGGATTTTGAGTATTACTTTGCTAACATGTGAAATTAGCACAATTGTATGGTAGTTTCAACATTCTTTGGCATTGTCCTTTGGGATTGATGAAAACTGAGCTTTTCCAGTCCTGTGGCCACAGCTGAGTTTTCCAAATTTGCTGTCATATTGAGTGCAACACTTTAAATGCATCATCTTTTAGGATTTTAAATAGCTGCTCAGCTGGAATTCCATCACCTCCAATAGCTTTGTTCATGCTACTGCTTCCTGAAGCCCACTTGACTTCATACTCCAGGATGACTGGCTCAAGGTGAGTGATCACACCATCGTAGTTATCCGAGTCATTAAGACCTTTTTTGTATAGTTCTTCTGTGTATTCTTGCCACCTCTTCTTAATATCTTCCGCTTCTGTTAGGTCCTGGCCATTTCTGTCCTTTTTGTGCCCATCTTTGCATGAAATGTTCCCTTGGTATCTCTAATTTTCTTGCGGAGATCTCTAGTCTTTTCCATTCTGTTGTTTTCCTCTATTTTTTTTGCATTGATCCCTTAATAAGGCTTCCTTATCTCTCCTTGCTATTCTTTGAAATTTTGCATTCAGTTGGGTATATTTTTTTCTTTCTCCTTTGCCTTTGGCTTCTCTTCTTTTCTCAGCTATTTGTAAGGCCTCACACAACCACCCTCCCTTCTTGGATTTCTTTTTCTTGGGGACAGTTTTGGTCACCACCTCCTATACAGTGTTAGGAACCTCCATCCATAGTTCTTGAGGCACTCTGTCTACCAGATCTAATCCCTTGAATCTATTTCTCACCTCCACTATTTGTTCCTTTATATACTCACAAGACCAAGTCTTCACTACCTTATACGCCCTTCACTTACCTTCCAAAGGACTTAGTTTTACCAATGCCAATTATTCCAAAAGAATGTCTGTGTTTGACAGTTGTCAGAAAGAGCTCTGTATAGGTGAGGGAGTGGAGATGATGATGGGAAGGATTATAGAGCCAAAAGGATTTGCAGGCATTTTCTTTGCATTGGTCTCAGAATTTCCTTTGAATTGCAAGTCGTCATCCTGTGTTTCTATCTCAGCTCTTCAGCTTTGCCTTTCCCAGTTGATTTCATTGAAAAGCAACGACGAATTATGACTTGTCTTTTCTGCTGAAGACTTAACAGATAGTTTTCCCAACTGTAAACATTTCAGTAAGCCTTTTGTTTAGTGAGTCATTAATTTGATGAGGAAAATGTCCTAATAAAGATAAAGAAACTGTAAACTGTTTCAAAAGCTGCAGAGGGAAAAATGTTCAGGCCCTTGTAGGTCAACTGCTTCCTCTTGTTCCTTGCATTTTGTCTGTTGCTTGGTCGTGGGAACAGACAGAGTGGTCATTTGGAGTTTATGTCCTCATCTGAATTCCCTTCCATGAAGAACTTGCACATACATACCAAGTGTGGATGTCTGACTTCTGCAGAGTCTTTTTATGGACAGGGGCTGCATATGAGGTGGTTGTTTTAAAAAATTGTTGTTGAGTTGCCAAGTTGTATCTGACTCTTTCTGATCCCATGGACTGTAGCCTGCAAAGCTCCTCTGTTCATGGAATTTCCCAGGCAAGAATATTGGAGTGGATTGCCATTTCCTTTTCAAGGGGACCTTCCCAACCCAGGGATCAAACCCACGTCACCTGCTTTGGCAGGCAGATTCTTAGTGCTGAGCCAGCAGGGAATCCCCTTTATGAAAAAGTCAGTGAGATTTCCCTCTTCCACCACAAGCCAGCACATTAAATGTGTCACTAGGTTGGCATCGAGACACAATTGTTTAGTTTTTACTAGTACTCAGAAATGTCATTAACTCCCAGGAATAAAGGGTCAGAGATCCTAAAATAGATCAAAGGCTAAAAAGACTAGGAAGCCTTCTTGGCTATGAACCTGTGACAACATAAGGCAGAATCTGCATTCTTCATTTGTGTGAAATTTTTCTGGGATTATCATGACCTTAGATTTTTCATAATTTTGGTAAGACTCAATGTTCCAACATGGATATAACTATTTCTCAGTTTTATTTGAATGTTTAGTGAAGTATAAACTTATTTCGTGTATTTTTTTTGACAGAAGTATATTGATCTTTATTAAATCCAAGGGTAAGCATTATAGATGTTTTAAAAGTGATTGTCCAGCAATGCTTCATTTAAATGTCAAGAGGCAGTTGTCTGTCCCTGTGATTCTCAATCTTTCTGGAAGAAGACCCGATTGAAGACTGGAAAAGAAAAAATAACACACTCGAAATTTTCTTTGATAGAAAGTTTGCTTGCAGTATTCATAGTTGTAAAAATGTATGAAGTGAGAAGGGAAAAATGAACTCTATATAGTTAGTAAAAATGAAAATCAAGAGGCATAGTAAATTGAGGGGCTAAGTACATTAGAAAGAACTTGGATTTTGTTTTACTTATATAATCAGTTAATACCTTTATGTAAGTTTGTATTTGCTCTCTTGCCAGGTACTTGTCAAAAGGAAACATGATGATCCAAAGATAACCTTTCGTTACAACATACCTTTAAAAGTATTGCCCAATGTTTTGTTATCATTGACTGGGTCTTCCTGGACTATCCATCTGCCCCTTGCCAAAAACAATGTGGTACTAGGTATAATACACCATCTGTGTGAAGTTTGTGCATTTGTCTTAGGTTGGTGCAAATGTAATTGTGGTTTTGGACGTTGAATTTTAAATTTTAAATCAATTTAAATTCAACCTTCTAAATCAATTCAGCCTTATAAATAGGCTGAAAAACATCTTTTTAAATCAAAATAAGAGCGATTACAATCAACACATTTTTGCCAATGAGAAATAAGTTTGTTCATTCCTATAGCTTAAAAATTCGTGTTTCAGGATTCAGTGAAATTTTGGAAAGCATTTTCTGCCTCCTGCTGGTTGCAGAAGAGTTTTCCCTTCAAAAAGTTCTTGAGATGCTTAAAGAAGAAGTAGTCGGTTGGCAAGAGGTCAGGTGAATATGGCAGATGAGACAAAACTTCACAGCCCAATTCATTCAACTTTTGAAGCACCGGTTGTGTGACATGTGGTTAGGGGTTGTGGAGAAAAATCGGCCCCTTTCTGTCGGCCACTGCTGGCTGCAGGCGTTGCCGTTTTCTGTGAAAGGATGAGTAGAAGTTGCTCAGTTGTATCTGCTCTTTTCGACCCCGTGGACTGTAGCCCGCCCGACTCCTCTGTCCACAGAATTCCCCAGGCAGGAGTACTAGAGTGGGTAGCCATTCCCTTCTCTGTGCATCTCATCAATTTGCTGAGCATACTTCTTAGATGTAATGGTTTCACTGGGATTCAGAAAGCTTTCATGGATCAGACCAGCAGCAGATGACCAAACAGTGACCGTGACCTTTTTTGGTGCAAGTTTGGCTTTGAGAAGTGCTTTGGAGTTTCTTGGTTCAACCACTGAGCTGGTTATTGTACAAAATCCTGTTTTTGTCACATGTCATAATCCAGTCAAGAAATGGTTCGCTGTTGTTACATCTAGTAAGAGAAGACAACACTTCAAAACGACGATTTTTTTTAATTTTTGGTCGGCTCATGAGGCACCCACTTATCAAACTTTTTCATCTTTCTAATTTGCTTCAAAGCCTGAATGACCATAATAGTCAACACTGAGTTTTTTGGCAACTTCTTGTGTAGTTGTAAGAGAATCAGCTTCGATGATGACTCTTGGTTGTTGTCAACTTCCGATGGCCGGCCATTACACTCATCTTCAAGGCTCTCATCTCCTGTGCAAAACTTCTTGAACCACCACTGCACTGTACATTCATTAGCAGTTCCTGGACCAAAGGTGTTATTGATGTTGCAAGTTGTCTCTGCTGCTTTACAACCTATTTTGAACTCCAATAAGGAAATCACTCAAAATTACTTTTTGCCTAGCATCATTTCCATAGTCTAAAATACATATAAAATAAATAGCAAGTGATAAGTCATTAGCAAAAAATGTAAAGCAAGAAATGAGCTTTAAAATGATGTATAACATAACCATATTTATTTAAGAATATATTTCAGTATTAAATGGCAAACTTCAACAATGCAAAACTGCAGATTACTTTTGCACCAACCTAATATAGCACTGCAAGAGCATTTCATAGCAGACACAAGTCAAATTTGATCACTCTATAAATATATTTTGGTTAGCTGTATTTCTAACCACATAGAATTATGAAGTGCTCTTTGTGAGGTGTGATCTTGCAAACTACACAGGTTAAATTCCACCATGATACCCTGCAGCGGCCGGGTTTAATTCTGGACCCTTTTAACTTCTCATGATTGGCAAATAAACACGTCTTTGGTATGACAGGGGCTACACAGATGGCCAGGATTCATGCATCCATTCAACTGACAACTTTGTGTCCTGCTCCAGGCTGGGTTTCAGCTGGGGCCTTGGGCACGTGAGGTGAACCAGCATACGGTCTCTTGGAGAAGACAGGCAGGAACCAGCAGGGGTGCTACCGCTGAGTCCACACAGGCTGGGCAGAGTGTGCAACGGAGGTTTCTGCTCAGCGCTCACCACTCCCTGCCGTCAAGGGGCTGGGAGGCAGGTCAAGAGGAGGTGCCAGCTGAGCTGGGCCTTGACTGCTGAAGTCCAAATCTAATGCTGTTTTTCACTATAGCCTTTGAACCGCACTGCCTGTATGAATTAGGTGACTTGATCATCTTTTAGGGAAACCTTTATTACACTCCCACTTTGTTTCCACATAGAAACAGTGCAATGGAAAGCATACTCAGGGCCCCTCGGGCATGACTGCATCCTGGTTGCCACCTAATAGCCACTTGACCTTTCTGGACTAAAGATGAAAAGAGATACTGAAATATGCAGTGTGTGTTGGTTCAGGGCATGAAGTGAGGTGGCCTATGATATGATCATTATTAGTCCCTCTTCTTCCCTTATCGCACCAAAGTTGGATACCTTAAAAAAGGTATTATATTTTGAAAGGTGCCTGATGAAATCAAGAAAGAAGGCAAAGCTAATGACAGGATAACGAGAGTGACTCAGCTTAGGCACCATTTATTGTTTCTGGACTAAGTGCTTTCTTTATATTTCCCCATCCAATTAAGTAACTCAGCATTAGGCGCTGTTTCATCACCACTTTACAGATGAGAAAAGTGAGGTGAGAGCAGTTCCATAACTTGAATTAACCCTGCCAGTCTGGCTCCAGAGCTCTTAACTATCAGAACAGAGCTTCCCAGGAGGACTGCTGCTACTGCTAAGTCACCTCAGTCAAGTCCGACTCTGTGTGACCCCGTCCCTGGGATTCTCCAGGCAAGAACACTGGAGTGGGTCACCATTTCCTTCTCCAATGCATAAAAGTGAAAGTGAAGTCGCTCAGCCATGTCCTACTCTTTGCGACCCCATGGACTGTAGCCTACCAGGCTCCTCCGTCCATGGGATTTTCCAGGCAAGAGTACTGGCGTGGGGTGCCATTGCCTTCTCCTCCCAAGAGGACAATGAGATCTAATAACAGCACCTCATCCTTTAAGGCACACTTCTGTGTACCTTGTTATGTTTGTTTCTCTTAAGGAAAAATAGGAGATGGCTAGAAGTGGGGTTAGAAGAGTGATGGGAGGTGACTTGCTCAGTGTTACTGTATCCGTCTGTGGCTGAATTGGTGCAAGAACGCTTCCTACTTGATAATCTTGTGTTTATGGGATGAAGGAAGACCAGTGCAGAAATCCTTTTAATAAGTGAACGCTGTTAAATGTTTCAAATACAGAACAGACTCAGGGAGGTTGCATGCATTGTTCAAAGTGTCACATGTCACTGTCACATCGTCAGTGGCCAGCATGATTAGAAAGGGCATGTCAGCCTCAGAACTGCACCACTTCTGAGCAAACCAAGTGGAAGGGTTGGGAAGGACTGATGCAATCTGTCTTCTGGTCCCCTGGCTGGGGTGCCTCCTCAGGCCGCCTCCTGGATTCCAAAGCTGTCGTGGAGGAGCAGCCCTGGAGCAGGTTGCTGTGAGCACTTGCTGTGAGCCCCGGTTGCCTCCTGCTGCAACCAGAAGGGAGATGATAAGGGGCCTATGTGGTGAGGATGGGACGGGCCGCCTTCTTCCCATGCTAATCACGCTCTCTGCAAATTGAAGGCTCAGCGCAATTTTAAAGAAAGCAAGAGAGACAAGAAACCAAATATGGTTGGGCCAGGAGCCTTTTGGAATTATGTGGTGTTCTACCCTGTAGCTGGAGATCCAGTTTCAGATGCCTGTGATTATGGCCTTTGCAAACAGTTGTCAGAGAAATTCGTAAGACTTCCAAAGGCTGCAGAAGAGCAGATGTGGCATTAAATTTCAAGTGCAGTTACTCATAATGGCTTACATGTGGACCCGGAGTGTTCAGGATTCAAGCCTGAGTCCCTGTGACCAGGAGGTGTGGGATGCTGAGACCAGAGGTGTCAGCATTTTCTGGTGGTCTTTTCCTGTTGTGTCACTTATTCTTGGCCCCCGGGCCCTTACCAGTGGGAGAACTCTTCCATAACAGCTAGCTCACCACGCCTAACATTGTCATCCCTTTGTCCTGTTTAATAAGAAGACTCCATGTGACTTCTTTGTCAGTAGGCATCAACCATGCCAGCAGATAGACTGTGGAAAGTGTGAGTCTCTATGTACTCAGTCGTGTCCAACTCTTTGCAACTCCAAGGACGGTAGCCTGCCAGGCTTCTCTGCCCTTGGAATTTCCCAGGCAAGGATACTGGAGTGGAGAGCCATTTCCTACTCCAGGGGATCTTCCCAACCCAGGGATCAAACCTACAGATTGGCAGGTGGATTCTTTACCACTAGTGCCACCTGAGTCTCTGTCAGTTCAGTTCAGTCGCCCAGTCGTGTCCGACTCTTTGCGACCCCATGGACTGCAGCATGCCAGGCTTTCCTATCCATCACAAACTCCTGGAGCCTGATGTCCATTGAGTCAGTGATGCCATCCAACCATCTCATCCTCTGTCGTCCCCTTCTCCTCCTGCCTTCAGTCTTTCCCACCATCAGGGTCTTTTCTAATGAGTCAGTTCTTCGAATCAGGTAGCCAAAGTATTGGAGTTTCAGCTTCAGCTTCAGTCCTTCCAATGAATATTCAGGACTGATCTCCTTTAGGATGGACTGGTTGGATCTCCTTTCAGTCCAAGGGACTCTCAAGAGTCTTCTCCAACACCACAGTTCAAAAGCATCAATTCTTCAGCGCTCAGCTTTCTTTATGGTGCAACTCTCACATCCATACATGACTACTGGAAAACACATAGCTTTCACAAGATGGACCTTTGTTGGCAAAGTAATGTCTCTGCTTTTTAATATGCTATCTAGGTTGGTCATAGCTTTTCTTCCTAGGAGATAGCATCTTTTAATTGCATGACCACAGTTACCATCTGCAGTGATTTTGGAGCCCAAGAAAGAAAGTCTATCACCGTTTCCATTGTTGCCTCATCTATTTGCCATGAAGTGATGGGACCAGATGCCATGATATTCGTTTTCTGAATGTTGAGTTTTAAGCCAGCTGTTTTGCTCTCCTCTTTCGCTTTCATCAGGAGGCTCCCCAGCTCCTCCTCACTTGCTGCCATGAGTCTCTATGGCCAACTTAAATTGGCTGTGCAACAGACACTGCCCCATTGTTAGTGAAGTTCGAAGTATTCGGCCTTGCCTTGTTTTATATTTCTTTTCCACAGTTCAAATGGCAAGGACTTTAATGACTGTCAGAAACACCTTTATTTTATTATTAAAAATGAAGTTCAAGATCAAAAGGAGAAGGTGTAATTATAATAAACTAGCAGTTGTTCTTTTTGAAGCAAAAGCCACTAGGTTTCTCCTTATCTCCAATAAAGAGGTAAGCTTACTGAGTTAAAAAATTTGAAGTGTTCATTAGGCAACAAAAACAATTAAAAAGAATATTCTAAGTCTTAGTACATAAAAAGGGTATTCTCATTCTTGTTATATTGAAACGCCCTTTTCTAGAGCTTTTCAAATAATAATTGCTAGAAAACACAGTCTATCCTAGATTAATAAGTGGAGAACCCTAAACTGAGTGGTGGAATAGAATTTAAGGAATCAACTTGGTTTTTTTTTCCCCCTATAAAATCTGGACATTTCTGCCATTGCTTTACTGAAGGTGTGTGCCTGCTCTGTTGGGGGGAGGATGGGGTCTTGCACAGGCTCACTCCGGGAACACTTACACACGCCAAGTGGGAGTCTCTTCGCAGACTCGACTGCCCCAGTGTCTCACTGTTCTGTGGTAACTGAGAGGAAGCAGGAGCAGGCTGAGGCTCCGGAAGCACAGGAGCTCTGGGAAGGCTCCGTGCCCTGGGCTGCAGTTCCTGCGATAAGACACTGCGGTTCCTCTGTACGCTCAGGGCTTCTGCAAAACCAGATGGGGTAGCCCTCTTCTGCAAATGAGGCAACATGAACCTGAGACTCAAGCGGGTAACATGGAACAACCACCACCAGGACTTGCCTACTGCTTCGTTGTTACGAAACCATCTCACTTAATCCTCACAACTGCCCAGTGAGGTGGCATGTTGATGAGCTGTCTTAGGAATAGCAGAGCTCTTAGAGGTTTAAGTCACTTGCCCCAGGGAAAGGAGACTGAAAGGACAGCTTTTGACCACACGTGGTAATTCCGTCCCCACACTGCAAATAGTGAAGCCGGTACTTAGACCCAGGAGTCTACACTCCAGAGTTGATGCGCTTCCTCCTCCTCAGGTCCTTTAGAGAGGTACAGCATCGAATAAAAATGGTCTTCCCATCCCTTCCACTTGAAGCTCTGACACTGGGAGGTCGTGTGAGAAGGGTCTGACCTCAGGCCCCACCTGTAACATGGAGTCAATAGCCTGCCTCAGTGTGATTGTTGTAAGTGATCCAGGGAGATGAATGCAAGGGCTCAGTTCGTCCGCGGTGAGGAGCAGGAGGTTCGTTGTTACTGCCAAGGTCCTCAGTGCGCTTGAGGTTTGCATTCTGGAAGATTCCGTCTCCCTTGATGCATGCTTGGAATGTTTCTACGCTAAATGCTTATTTACTCCTGACCCTCTGATGCTACACACCCACAGTAGTTTCCTGGGGGCTAGTCTCCAGGGGTAACAGCTTTAGAACCTCTGTCATCGTCCGTTTCCTGTTCATTCCACATACCCCCAAGTTCAGACTCTGAAGATTCTTCTACCTCATCAAACCGTGGAGACAACTGAGCCGCTGGTTCTTGCTCAACCTCGTGCCTTTGTAAGGCCAGTGGTACTCATAGTCTCTGTCCAGAGCTTAGCTTTTAATTCATCCTTGAAAGATTTATGGAAAACTTTTGTCCCAAGCAGGACCAAATGCTTTATATCCCCGTGTGTCTCTTAGCCGGGAATGAGCACATTATCATCTTGTCTCATTTCCTAGGAACAGGTAGAGACAGGCCCACAGGAGGACTAGAAGCTGAGGTCACACTGCTTCCCTCATCTGCATTGTCAACGAGAAGTACTTCCTGACAAATGCTGCTGTTCTTTCTACCTTTCTCAAGACATTTTTCATCCTGGTTGTCTTTTCTTTCTCATTTACGTATGGGAAACTGAAAGAATATAGGAGGCTCTATTCCTACTTTTTCAGTATTAATCTAAATCTTATGAAAATCCTAAACTGATCAGCTCTGCCCCTCCCCAACTGAAATCTCCTTGAGCTTAAAATGCCATCTCTTCTTTCAAAGTCACCCTTCTTAACTGCTTGCCAAGGGTTCAGAATCACTTGGGCTGGATCATTTCAACATAAACTGAGACTAAAGATCTCTTATTTATCATCTAAAAGAAAAGCCATTTTTAAAACTATCATTCCTTTCAGAAAAAAAGAATGAAAAACTAAGCCATTGATATGACTGAATAAATGAAAATTTGAATGGAATGGGGACAAAGTAAGTTCCCTTATTTTTAATTGTAGGGCTTCTATTCATGCAAAGTGACCCAGAGATAAAGAAGTAGCCAGTTTGAGCTGAGCTAGATAAAGATGAACAAAAAAGTTGAAAACCATTGAATTATTTGCCTTCTCGTTTCCTGTTATTGGTAATGGAGTGGGTATCTCAACCAGCACCTTCCTTCTGATTATTGCAGATGAGGAAGCTTCAGGGACTTGCCTGATCTTTTACTTCACCTGAAGATCTCTGTCACAGTCCTTGGTTAGATATACTAAGCTGGAACATAAATAAAGTGTTAAATGAGATTCCAAAAGCAATTTTTTAGGAATCCTACAAATCAGTCAATCCACTCAGTTAGCCAGTATAAATTACACATTATGGTAGGCATTTCAACTTGGCTCAGTTCTGAAATCTGAAATTATTCCAACTGTGACTCTATAGTTTCTCTGTTTTGACCCATGGTACAGGGAAATGGCCAGAGAGTATAAAAATGGCAAAATCACTGAAGTTGAGACCCTTCATAAGCCTTTTTGCTTTGCTTGAGGCCAGTTTTCATCTTTTTTTTTTAGTGTTATTAACTCAATTGTGTCCAACTATTTGCAACGTCATGGACTGTGGCCTGCCAGGCTTCTCTATCCATGGACTTTTTCAGACAAGGATACTGGGGTGGGTAGCCAGTCCCTTCTCCAGGGGATTTTCCCGACCCAGGGATCAAACCCGGGTCTCCTGCTTTGCGGGCAGACTCTTTACCATCTGAGTGACTCAGATGCAAAAAGGTAGAGGAAATAAATTACACTTTGGTACTGAGGTTTGAGTTAATCTTTAGTATTATACCAAGTGTACCTTCTCAGAACAGTCTGCTCGAAACACAGCTTTCATGAGTAAGCACTCTCCCAAATCATAGCATCTAGGTAGCAGAGAGCTGGACCTGGACTTTCTGAGCCCTCACAGTGTTCATGTATGTTATTGATGGATCTCCTGATAATTTTGCCTTGTTAGAGGACCTGTAGCTGAGAAAAAGCATGATACCGGAAACCCAGCATGTAAGGTAGAGTGGAGAGTAATGGTGTTGGAAGCCTTGTACTAAATGATTCCTGGAAGGTGGTTCCCAGAGGAAACTGACAATGAAGTGAAGCTGTTCATATCACTCCTTCATCTCTTAGTGGAAGAAGATACCCCAGGTGGAGGAGGAAGCCTCTGAAATATAATGACTCAAGCCATTCCCAAGTGGGCATAAATGTTTCTATTGGAAATGGAGCTGCCAAAAGCTCCATACCAGGAATCTTCTTTCTTACAAGAAATTGGAATTATCAACTATACCCTGGTTGTGGGCGATCAATTCCAAACCCTGCCAGAGAGTCAACTCAGCCTCATTTGGACTAGTTGGCAAAAGAGAAAAAAAAAAAAAGGAGGTCTTGCTCCTCCTTCTTTCTGCCCCTTAGGTCATAGATTTTTCCTACTCTCTCATTGCTTTTGAAAAACTCCATGATATTCCTTTTATTCTTTCTGTAATTGATGTCTTGTCTTTTTCACAAAGGTTATGTGCTGGCATTCCTATCTTTACATTGATCCTGTAAAAAACTGAAGTGCAAACGACCATGCCAGAGGAGGAACATAATTAATGTCTTTGTGATGCTGTCCAAGTTCTTGAGAAACTGTTAGAACTGGATTATCTTGGTGTTTGCCAGTTGAGGTCAAGCCAACAACTCTTACTTGTCTTTCTTTCCCAGAGGGCATGACAAGAAAAGACAGAAAAGTTCAAGGAATTAAAAACAGAGCTTTCATTAGGATAGCATTTGAGGTCAGGTAAACATCTCTTTCGAGTTTCATTGAAAAATTCCATGAGGCCAAGGGTAAAATCTCGAGAAGACTTGTTTCAAGGAGTGTAGCTCAGTGGAATTTAAAATAATTTAGGAAATTTGGGAAACCTGAGTATGACATTGCTTAGGGGACATTTAGAAAAACAGAAAAGGAAAAGGACACCAAACCCCTAAATTTCTTCTCATTTGAAAAGTGTGGAAGGCCTGGGAATGATTTTCCAGAGTGAATAGGAGAGACCTCTTCATTGCACATGAGTTTCTTTCCAGAGCCTGCACAGTGTTCATGTATGTTATCAATGGATTGAGTGATAGTTTTGCCTTGTTATAGGACGTATAGCTAAGAGAAAGTGTGCTGAGATGAAGAGTAATGATGTCAGAAGCCTTGCACTAGTGATTCCTGGAAGATGGTTCTTAAACTTGTGAATTTGGGTCATGAATGCAGACATCTATGGTGCGTATAGAATCATCTGGGCAAAGAGAACAACAGAACAACAAAGAACAAAACCATTCTTGTAACTCAGGCACATGTCCAGTGAGTGTGGCTTAGCCTATAGCATAGTTCTTCGTGGTTCACTTTTGTGTTGTTCCAGTTACTAGTTTCAGGGTTCACATGACATCTTTAACAAGAGCTAAGCTCTTGCTTAACTTTTTTTATAAAGTTGAAAGCAACAGTCCCCTTTGACTCTGAAGGAAATTAAACCACAAGTCAGATTACCAGTGGAGATTGTGGAATTTCTGTCCCAGAGATCTTCAAAAGCAGAGCATGAAAGTTAGGTCACTTGAGTAAGTCTGTTTGGGGGCTGACCAAGATGACACTTCGCTGAGTTCCAAGTTCATAAAACAACTCGTGTTAATATTCATATATCCTTAGAACATAAGGAAAATCAGTAGTTTGTTCCATTATCTTTTTAAAAACTCATTTAGAATTTTTTTATTGTAATACAGTTGATTTAACAACGTTGTGTTAGTTTTAGGCGTACAGGAGAGTGGCTCAGTTATGCATGTATGTATATCTGCTCTCTTTTTTCTTTGAGAGTCTTTTCCTGTAAAGGCCATTATAGAGTGTTGAGTAGAGTTCCGTGTGCTATAGAGCAGGTTCTTAGCAGTCGTCTATTTTATTATATAGTAGTGTGTATGTGTCAGTTCCAATCTTCCAGTTTATCCTTCTGTTCCATTATCTTCTGACTTTTTAAAAATGTGTTGACTTTTCCATGCCCTGAAATGACTGTGTCTCTCATTTGTGTTGTAATGCTAATGTTGCTTGTGGAAATTTGGGAGTGAGTAGGAGGGAGGAAGGAGGAAGTCCTTTTAGAAGATGACATTCGATCTTTTCAGAGGATGGCACTGGGAGGTCACTTGGCTTCCACAGAGCTGGCTTGACTGAGCATACTAACAAACTCCCAAAGAGCAGCATTTAGCTTGAGGGCACTTCCTGTGAGGAACTGTTTCTTTACTAAATGATCAAGCTTGCTGGCTTTAAGCAGCCTATAAAATGAGAAGAGGTTGGTTGGTTCAATATCACTGGAAGCTGTTAACTTTACAAAGTTAAGAAGATAGTCTGAAACAAGATTTTTAAATCATCTAGCTCCACTGTGAGTCTATAATGACAAAAATGAGAAAGTCAGAAAGTTGTTTTGTGGCATGCCAGACCACAGTGAACATAGTTCTTGATGACTTGATGGATTCCCAGTGTCCCCAGGGCCCTCTGCTCTCTGCAGACTGCATCCAGCGCTAGCCTACCACATGGGGATGAACCAGCCTCCCTCCCACCTACTCACCTTAAAGAGACACTGCATTGGCTTGTGAGCATCTGTAAAAAAAGAACTAGTTTCTTTAAAAATGGAAGAAGTTACAAGCCATTAAAGGTGCTGAGCAGACAGGAAAACAAAAGGTAAAATTGGGAGGATTGTGTGTGTGTGTGTATACCAGTAACTTGTAAAAACCTTTCTTTCGTTCTTTTTAGTGAAGATTTAACAGTTTTAGGTAGGCTAATGTCCTGTGTGACTGTTTCTTGGAATTGTCCAGTCAGTGTAGCATGGGTGTAGTACATTCCTAGGGACCTAGAAATGAAAATATACTACCTTCCCTTTTGTTTTTCTTCTCTTTGGCTTTTTTGTTTTTTTTATTTTCTTGGATAGGCAAAAATAAAGGAGAGAACGCTAAGTTATAACATTTGGTTTCAGTGCTGTTTTCTTGTTCCATTTTAAAAAGAACACATCCATTAAAGTAAGACCCTATGTTTTCAGTTGTTTCTCTCTTTTAACTTTCCTTTTATTTGAAGTTGGCTCTGCCATGCAGTGGTTTTCAAGATGTTTGTTTATTTACAGTGAAACCCTTTCTTTCAAATGAAATCTTGTGTTTAACTTTAATATATGAAGCAGAGAAAATACAGCTGTTCTTGGGGTCTCCCCTCAGCCTCCTCCCATCTCCCGGCGCCTGAGGCACAGCTGGGCACCCGAGGGCCCGAGGAACCTGGTTTTTAATCCCGTGGCATGAACACACGACTAGGAGAGAGTATGCAGTTTGCTGTCCCCCAGCTTTGCCACCCAGACATTTTTTCCTCACCTCACGTCTCTGGACTTAAGCTCCCTGTGTGAAAAGATAATGGCTTTGTATCAGAGCATCCCTGAGGTTCTTTCTTCCCTCCTCACAGTCAGCAGTTCTGAAGTGTACACAGAGCTCTGAGGCAGTGAAAAGTTCAGTGACTGAGGGATGCAGACACCGGGAACGGGAGACCTGGCTCACGGAAGAATTGTCCTGTGCTGACGTGAAGGGCTCCTGTAAACGAGAGCACGGGAACCGAAGTCATGCGGCAGAAGAAATGTCTCTGAAGAGAGTGTTTCTGGAGATTTCAGTGAGGCATCCTCTGACACAGGAGTGGGAGCAGAGGGCGGGGTTTGAACCAGTTGGGGGTTGCTGTTTAACCGCTGACTGCAGTCGAATTTGCTGGTAAGTCCTTGGCTGTTAGAGCTTCCCAGGTGACTCAGTGGTTAAGAACCCGCCTGCAAACGCAGGAGATGCAGGTTCAATTCCTGCATCTGGAGGATCCCCTAGAAGGGGAAATGGTGACCCACTCCAGTGTTCTTGCCTGGGAAATCCCATGGGCAGAGGGGCCGCAAAGAGTCAGACACAACTGAGTGAGCACAGATGCATGCACACTGGGCTACTGGCAAATAAAATGATGTTCCCTCACCAGAGAAAATTCTGTCCTGTCACTGTGTGTGTGTGTGTGTTAGAAAATGCACTGAGGCCTAGTTAAAAAATCTGCAGCCAGTTAACACGTTTGGTTAGAGAATGAGGATGGTGAGGCCAAGCTCAGGGTTCAGTCAGTCGCTCAGAGGGCCAGTTAACTGGGCAGGGCTCTGGAGCCAGACTGTACTTTTAACCCTGGCCAGCTGCTCCTCACATGTGTGCCAGGGGTCACAGAGAGGGTCAGAGAGCCTGGAAGGATATCTGAACTCAGCTTGCAGGCAGGCCCTGGTCAGGGAGGGCCTGGTGTCTTATCTTGTGGGATAGGGGATGGGGGTTGGGGAGCAGACAAGTCTCCATCTTGAACAGCCTTGAGGAAAATCTAAAATACTCTTTGTGAGCCAGGGTCTCACTGAGTTCTGACTGTGGGTCTTTCCAGTTTGAAGACAGGACTTTCAAGGCTAAGTTACAGTAGAGATTACTGAAATAATGCTCTATAGTTCTTGTGAATGCCGGCCTCCTCCTCTTTTGGGAATTGGGAGAAGGGCTGGCATTAGAGAAGAGATCTGTTTGTATTTTAACCCCTTGAAGCCTATTGTTCTCTGTAGCTGTTCTCATTTCTTCATTGCAACACCACTTTGTAATTAAAATGGAAAACACGTGGTTTCCATCTGTAAAAGAATAGCGCACAGGAATCTTATGAAAGTTGTTTTTAAAAATATGATTCCAGTGCTCACAGTTCCCGCAGAGAATGGTTCTGTATGAATAGATTTTACTAATTAAACATGGAACAGTTTCTCTTGTTTTTTAGCATAAATACAGTCATGTATGAAGCCTACGTAGGATTTCATCTTTGCCCAGGGAAGCCGTTAGCTTCAACTGTCATATGTTTTCTATGAAAGATAGAAAAAGCAAGTCATCTGAGCTAAAGTATCTCTAACACTTTTTTGAGAAGAGACATGTTCATTTTTGTAAAAATTACAGAAGCATAAACCTTACATAGCCCTTAATCTCTGCACCAACCAATCCTCACAGTAAATGGTCCTGCTCTTGAGCCAGTGGTGAAAATGGGTATAAAAGTTAGAATTTTAAGACATCTGTTGGTTTTTATCCCCAGAATTAATTTGCTTCAGGCCAGTGGCTTCCAAAGTGTTTGTTTTAATAGTGAGTGCTTTCAACAAACGAAGTTTTCAGTGGAATTTTAACACTGAAAAAAAAGATAATGGCAGAGACACTGAAGTCCTGGATATTCTCCTTTTTCCTCCGCCCGCCAGCGACGCCCCAGGGCCCCGTGCGGAAGGCCCCTCTGCAGCCGCCCCGGGGCAGGCGCCTCACCCCGTTGCTTCAGCGGGTGTGAGTGTCGGTGTTGGGCCTTCCCTCGCCTCCTCGACTAACTCTTCTGAGTGGAGCACTCCTGGTGACGTCTGTTTCCCCATCACTGACCCTGGATGGTTATTTTTAGTTAAGCAAGTTAGTCACAAACTTAAAAGCAAACCACCTAAACCAAACCAGTGATTTTTTTTTTTTTTTTTTTTCTGTCCTGAAATTGGACCTTTCCACTTGACTCATCTTCTGAGTTTGGCTCCAGTGCCACATTTGTCACTACTTTTTAGTCTGTTCCAGGAAGTTTTTCTCCCAGTGAATTTACGTTCAAACCTGTAATAATGGTGCTTACAGCACATTAGATGCTCATGTTCCCCATCCTGGTAGGAATGAGCTTTTTCCTTGTATGCGGCATTCTGAGTAACTGTGTTCCTGACTGCCTGCTTTCCACCGTTGGATAATAACACATAATAATACAGCATTATTTCACACGGTGGGTGAGATGTACTCCAATGCTGGAGTATCTCTTAATCAGACTGATTAGACTGGAGTAACGCAGAATGCTACCCAAGGAAAAGAGCCTCCTGTAAACATACAATTCTTGAATCAGTGCTTTGAGAGGAGGGTGGCACTAAGGATTCTCGGTCTTAGTCTGACAAGTTGTTTGTATATTGCAAAGCATTTTTTGAGCACTTTCTGTCTAGAGTAATTTGTCTAAGCCTGGAGGAGGCTGACCAGCTATTTCACTTGCAGTCACTCCGTTAGGATGCATCCCTGTAAGGTTCAGTTCAGTTCGGTTCAGTCGCGTTCGACTCTTTACGACCCCATGAATCGCAGCACGCCAGGCCTCCCTGTCCATCACCAGCTCCCGGAGTTTACTCAAACTCATGTCCATTGAGTCAGTGATGCCATCCAGCCATCTCATCCTCTGTCGTCCCCTTCTCCTCCTGCCCCCAATCCCTCCCAGCATCAGGGTCTTTTCCAATGAGTCAGCTCTTCGCATGAGATGGCCAAAGTACTGGAGTTTTGGCTTCAGCATCAGTCCTTCCAATGAATACCCAGGACTGATCTCCTTTAGGATGCACTGGCTGGATCTCCTTGCAGTCCAAGGGACTCTCAAGAGTCTTCTCCAACACCACACTTCAAAAGCATCAATTTTTCAGCACTCAGCTTTCTTCACAGTCCAACTCTCACATCCATACACGACTACTGGAAAAACCATAGCCTTGACCAGATGGACCTTTGTTGGCAAAGAAATGTCTCTACTTTTTAATATGCTATCTAGGTTGGTCATAACTTTCCTTCCAAGGAGTACACGTCTTTTAATTTCATGGCTGCAATCACCATCTGCAGTGATTTTGGAGTCCCAAAAAATAGTCTGACCAGCCCCGTTACTTCATGGCAAATAGAGGGGGAAAATGTGGAAGTAGTGACAGATTTCCTCTTCTTGGGCTGTAAACTCACTGTGGATGGTGATTGCAGCCATGAAAACAGAAGACAATTGCTTCTTGGCAGGAAATCTATGACAAACCTAGACAATGTTTTAAGAACCAGAGACATTTCTCTGCCGACAAAGGTCCGTATAGTCAAGGCAGTGGTCTTCCCAGTGGTCACGTACAGTTGTGAGAGCTGGGCCATAAAGAAGGCGGAGCACCAAAGAATTGATGCCTTTGAACTGTGGTGCTAGAGAAGACTCCTGAAAGTCCCTTGGACAGCAAGGAGATCAAACCAGTCAATCTTAAGGGAAATCAACCCTGAATACTCATTGGAAGGACTGATAATGAAGCTCAAAATCCAGTATTTTGGTCATCTGATATGAGCAGATGACTCATTGGAAAAGTCCCTCATGCTGGGAAAGATTGTGGGCAGAAGAAGAGGGCAACCAAAGGGTGAGATGGCTGGACGGCATCATCAATAGCGGACATGAACTTGGGCAAACTTCAGAAGATGGTGAGGGCCAGAGAGGCCTGGCGTACTTCAGTCCACGGGGTCGCAAGGGGTTGGACACGACTGGGCGACTGAACAACGATACCTATGTATCTAGACATGTCTGTATCTACCCATTCATCCTTTTGTATGGATGGCCATCAGGCAGTGGTGAGAGATCTGGAGAAAAATACAACAGGGTGAGGATTCTGGAGCCCACGAGGATGTGTGTTGTACCCTTCACCTAGCACGGTCAGGGAAGGAGGTGGCATTTGTGCAGAGACTTGAATGAAGTGAGGGGATAAGCCATATGAATGTCTGTGATCTGGAGACAGGCCTGACTCACCCTCCGTTAATTCTTACTACTCAAGGACTGAGTCATGACCACTTATTTAATGTTGCCCAAGCCATAGCTTGTAACTGCTAGCCAGCCAATGGATGTACTTGGACCTGGAAATCAGATAAGGAAATAATTATTGCCCAGTGTGCTGGGTGTGGCAGAGTCATGCCCAGAAGTCTGCATGGGCTCTGAGAAGGAGCAGATGGGAGGAAGGCAAAGGCAAGAGTATGTTTAGAGTTGGTCTCGCAGAAGATGACACTTGAGGGCGATCTTGAGCGGAGTTCCACGTATGGAGTTGGGGGCATATAGAGGTAAACAGGGACTGATTTGGAAGACATGGCATCAGATTTGGGGTCAAACCAGCCCACCAAGAAGGGGAGCACAGAACAGTGACTTGTGATGGGGAGTGGTCAGCAAACTTAAGACAGGTGACGTGGAAATAGTGTGTGTTCTAAGAGGATAAATTCACTAATCTGACCTTGAATGCTTTCCTTGGGAGAGAACAAAAGGGAGAAAGACTGTTGGGTTTCCTTCTTTATCCCTTTCCCAGGTAACCCCACCCTCAACCCTGCACCAAGAATGTTCCTTCTCCACATCCCCCTTATCCCTTGTCCTTTTCTGATTTTTAAAGACCGCTTCAGCAAGGATTCCTTATCTGAGGCTATTGCAGAAGCCTCTGACATCTTCACTGGAAGATCAGTCATTATGTGTTTTGAGAATAAACTCTGCTGTGCTGTCCTCCAGGAAGGGACCTGGTGATGCCCGGACGCTCGGGGAGGGGAGGCGGGGCTGAGCTTTGCTTCTGACCCAGGGTGAAGCTGTCTGGGAGGAAGGACAGGTTGTGGCTCTCCTAAGTGAAGGGACATGGGCTCTGGGGTCACCTGGTTCTGGACACTCACTGGGAGTGGGACGAATGTGCAGGGGGGACCCTGCTGGAAAGATCTGGCATCTTGCATACGCAGCTTTGGCATCATTTTGGTTTTACCGTGTTTGCCTTCCTTTTCTCTAATTTGTCAGGGCAGGTTTCCGCCACCTCCCACTTTAAGTTTTGTTTGGAAGACTTTGTACAGTGATCCCATAACAAGAATTCTGTTGTATATAATCGTTTTTATTCTTTACTACCAAATCTTTGTGTTTCTTTGTGGCGCGCAGGCTCGCCTGCCCGGGTAAGCAGGGCTGGTTGACGAGTGTCAGGTCCTCAGCGGCCTCCTTCTGTCCCTCCCTGGAGCGTGGCTGCTGCGCCTCCTTCTTCCTTGTGGGCTGGTGGTTGTAGTAAGCAAGCCTTGTTACACAATTCCTCTGCCGAGGAGTGTTAGGATTGACTTTTATTGATAAGTTATACTGTATATTACTGTGTGAGATTTAGTGCCATCATAAGCGTTCTAAGAATATTTTATCAAAGGTTCATGTACCCTTTACTTTGTTGTTATATGGATTTTTACAAATTTCTCAAAATGTCTGTCCCTGAAAGTGATGAAAGCTGTGTTGTACGGTTTTCATGCAGTTAATGTTTGAAGTGACTTTGTCCTCCAGCCTTCATTCAGAGGGTGTCCTCACTCGTGCCATGATGACCCTGTCTGTGGTGCAAAGGAAGATCCTTTTCATTGTCTCTGCACCACCCAAATCCTGTTACCTGCTCACTAAGGTCCAAGGTTTAGCAAACCTCAAAGCCTTTGATCCTGAAGACGGAAGCTTCAGGTACTAATGCCAGCAGTGACCCACGTACATTGTGGTGTAAGCCACAGTTCCCAGCCCTTCCTGCGGTCAGGGTCTTGGGGGTGCACCAGCCCTTCCTGCAGGGTCTTGGGGGCGCACCAGAGCCCTTCCTGCGGTAAGGGTCTTGGGGGCGCACCAGCCCATCCTGCAGGGTCTTGGGGGCGCAGCGCCAGGGCATCTAGGCAGACGGTTGCTAGCAGCACACGAGAGGAGTCCTTTCCTGGAAAGTAGAAAATAAAGCCTTGTTTTGGGCTCCTCAGTACCTGGCAGATGCCCCCCCAGGTGCCCAGTAATTCTGGGTGGAGAATGGATAAAATAATGGACAGGTAAATGCTTCCATGCACATGTAGGATAATGGAAAGGGTAAGTATTTAAGCTGGGCTTTCAAAAACAAACTATCCTATTAGTAGAGCTGTCTTGCTTAGAGACAGAGTCTCCTTTTCTCTGATTTCTTTGCTGTGTTTTTGGGCAATCGCAAATCCTTTAAAGGAAAGGCATTTCCAGAATGGTGAGCTGGCCTGATCTGATGGTGTAACAGCCCTACCCCTCAATGAGCTTCACTTCTGTGATGGCGATGCCGTTCACACGAATCTTCGAGAAGCATTCCTCAGGTCAAACAGGCTCATTCCTGGACTTCTCAGTGTTTATCATGGATGGCCAGCCTTGGAGCGGTGTCTTTACTTGCTGTACATATACCTTGGCCTGTGTGAGTCCATATTACCCTCTTTGGAAAGCTTTTGAATGAGTAGACTTTCTTTATTTTGAGTTTAAATCTTGGCGTCCGTTTTTCAGAACACTAGTCTGTTATTACTTAAGGCTGATGCCCAGATTTGGAATGCAGGCTGCTGAGAAATGTCAAACAGAAAGGGCTCATCAGCACTTATAGTCCAAGCTCGTCGTGGGGCTGCCTTTTGGCCCGGCGTGTGCCCTGGGCGCGCTGTGCTCACCTCCCACCTGTGCTGACCTGGATCTGCCAGTCTGAAGTGATCTGTTCTTGAACAAGTGATTGTTGGGGTACGTGATGAGGTTTGCTCATCGCCAGTGCCTGACGATATTCACCACTGCTTCTCTTTTGCAGAATGATCATATATCTATATTCAAGTTTAAAAAGTAAACAAGAATATTAAGAGTAGTTGTCACTCAGAGGAAAGTTTCTCAGAATTAAAGAGCACTTTAAGTATGCACACACTCCTCCACCACCTGTATTATAAGGATATTCCGGGACAGAAGAAATTCATGGAGGTTGGTCCAGACATTGATTTTTTGTGTGTTTAATTGGAGGGTAATTGCTTTACAATATCGTGTTGGTTTCTACCATACATTAGCACAGATCAGCTGCAGGCACATTTATGACCCCTCCCTCCTGAGCCTCCCTCCCATCTCCCACCCCATCCCACCCCTCTAGGTTGTCACAGAGCTCCAGATTGAGCTCCCTGCGTCATGCTGCAAATTTCCACTGGCTATCTAATTTTACATATGGTGGCATATATGCTTCAGTGCTGCTCTCTCAGCTCATCCCACTCTCCTTCCCTTCCTGTGTCCACACATCTGTACTCTATATCTGCGTATCCACTGCTGCCCTGCAAATATATATATATATCTCAGTCCTGGAATATATACATATCTCTCCATATATATGCATTAATATATGATATTCGTCTTTCTCTTTCTTACCTCACTCTGTATAGTAAGCTCTAGGTTCATCCACCTCGTTAGAACTGAGTCAAATGCATCCCTTTTAATGGCTGAGTAATATTCCATTGTGTACATGTACCACACCTTCTTTATCCATTCATCTGTCGATGGACCTCTAGGTTGCTTCCATGTCCTAGCTATGGTAAATAGCACTGTGATGTAGACAGCTGGTTTGTTGAAAATGTGCCCACTTGAGGACTCCCCTGTGAGGACCGTGTGGCCATCGCCCCGTGTTCCTTCCATGTCCTCTGGTGCCCCTGGGGATTTCTCCTCATTCTGGAATCCTGCGGTCACCTCTGCTTGATCATCTTCTCCATCCTGTAAACCCAGTGTTCTGTCTTCCCCGTATCCTGCTTTTTCTGATGATCTATGGGACGTCTTCCTAATGCAATCATCCATTGGTTTACACAGTAAACATTCCTGAAATCTGCCCTGCGCCTTCCGCTATGCTCAGTGTGGGAGATAAAATCCTAGCAAGCTAGAGTTAATTTTCTTCACAAGGAGCTCCTGGTCTGCTGGGGAATGACTGACAGTTACGTGAATGGACACAGTTTGGCTCTGTGTGCGTAGCAATAGCAGATTTGGTGCACAAACCTGTTGTGTTCAGAGACAGTCTAATTGAGCCTGACTGGTTGCCGGCTCATTGGTAGGCTAGTCAGTGGTACCCAGATATTTTAAACCTTACCCTTTAAGAGCTTCATGTTGATGTCAGGATTTTTGAATTCAGTCATTTCTCTTTCCTTAAGAGTAAAAGGAAGCTTCTGTGATGAACATTTGGCTTATAGTCTGTGAGGTCTTTGAAAATTTGAACTTTAATCATTCCCTGTGTGGCTGAGTGATGGGGCAGGCATTGCAGAGGTTCAGGTTCCCAGCATTTCACATGATTTAACACAGTCCAGCCTTTGGCAATCTGCCACCCTCTCTACTTGGTAGACAGGTTATGAAATTTGACACTCTTACATCTTTCTTGGAAAACCTTGTAAGTTCAGCAGTCCTTCAATGGCTGACCCATTTCTGTTAGATTCCTGTTGTCAGACCCAAGTGTGAGGTTATCTCAGACCTGTTGTCAGAATAGTCAGTGCATTTCATTGACTTTTTTAAACTATCAGCCTAGTCTTTGAGTGACAGTTTGTACTTTGAATGCAGAAACTGGACACGGCTCTTTGTGCTTACTATGCTGCCAGCAGCTTCCCTCAAACTGTGAACCGAGTTCCCCAAGCATGTGTTATGTCAACATAGCACAGTAAAGTAGAATTTGGACAATTCCTTTAGCTGACACATGGAAGCAGAGCCTTAGAGGAGTGTGTCTACCAAAAATACAGAGGACTTCTTTAGTGAGCTAGAAGGGATGCTTTGTGAAATAGCAGGGGTCTTAGCACGTTTTGCTTTCAGCTCATCTCCTTTGGTATTCACCTCCATGCTTCACATCATTGGGGGCCGTCATCGCCCCTGTCCTTGATAAATTGAGTATGATGGTTTAAAAGCATCGTGTCTTGGTTGTTGCAATGTTTCTTGGTTGGAGATACACTGGACTTGGGAGTCACAGGTCCTAGGTTGGAGCCCAGATTCTAGCATTTACTGTGTGATTCAACTTAAGTTGTTCAGATTCCTACTCTGTAAAGTGGGAATAATAAACAAGGTCTGCTCCCACCCCAACCACCTTCTTCTCCTACTGTGGATCAAGTGAGAAATGACTTGCAGAGTGTCCTGTAACTTACACAGTGCTCTGCTCTGGGAGCCCCCATTCCCGCCAAGGATGGGTTTTTCCATGAAATGCCTCTTTCTGCTAAGGACAGTTATCGAGGCTTTCCCTTCTGCGGGTGTCTGTGCTCACAAGCAGCTGCCTCTTCACCCACCCAGGGGCCGCCTGGACCCCTGTGGGACAGCTGTTTCTGATGACATCCTTTCTTCAGTTAAGCTGAAACCCAGCCTCCTAACTTCCGAGATAATTTGCACTTCTTGGTTCTAGTTTTACAGAGTAACACGAAACAATTCAAATCAGTGCATGTGTCAAGTTGTAGAAATTTATAACTGAGAAGGGGTCTTAAACTCAGCTTCCTGTTTTTGGCAATTCAATTCAATAAATAAGAGCTGGGGCCTGTCACGTGGGTGCTGGCTCCAGCTCTGAAGGCAGCTATTGTTTCTCCCCCTGATCTCCGGAAGTGGAACCAAAGGGCAGGGGACCAAATGGGGATGAATGGGAAGCACGAACTTTTAACTCCTTAATGTGCAAAAATATAGTGGTTTCATTTTTTTTTTTTTTTTTAGAATTATTGTTAGCAGAAATAGTACCTGCATTTATTGGGCTAGGAATAATTTAAATAGCTCAGTGGACTATTAATCTACAAGTGGACTTACTGGTGAGCAGTGTGACTTTGAGGAAGTCAGTCATTACTCTTCAGAATTAGTTTCCCTCAGGTTTAAAATGGGACTAAAATTTTCTACCCTGACTATATTATATAGCTGTTAGATATGATAATGTATGTGGATTCAAATATTCACTTCTTATACACCATGTAACTCTCGGAAAATTCTTTAAACTTCTCTTTGTCTGCTTCATCTTTTAAAAGAGCCTTGGTTAGTACCTACTTTAGAGTTTTGTGAGAAATAAATGAGTTAATTTTCATGAAGTACAATAGAGCAGTGCCTGACAGCTAATGGCTAACACATTAAATATTTTTTATGAACTTTTGAGGGCTCTGTGATATAACATTTTTTAGTCTGCTGTATTTTTTTAAATAACATCAAAAAATAAAAATAAACTCTAACATCTTATTTTCCAAGCAAATCTAGTAACAGAATTGGCGTTGTTTATCTTTCTGATCACTTTGGTAGTTTCACAAGATGTGACTTGGTTGTCAGAAAAGCTTTATCATGATACTGAAAGCTTACTCCCAAATACCTTACTTCTCTGAGCCTTAGGCCAAATTTATGTATTACTGAAAAAGCCCTGATGCTGGGAAAGATTGAAGGCGGGAGGAGAAGGGGACGACAGAGGACGAGATGGTTGGATGGCATCACCGACTAGATGGACATGAGTTTGAGTAAACTCCGGGAGTTGGTGATGGACAGGGAGGCCTGGTGTGCTGCAGTCCATGGGATCGCAAAGAGTTGGACACGACTGAGCAACTGAACTGAACTGATGTATCACTGGAGGTGTTTTTTCTTTGCAGTGTGAGTTTGGAAAACTTTAAGTGGGGATCAAGATGGTTTTCACAGGGGCGCTAGTAGTAAAGAACCCTCCTACCAATGCAGGAGACTTAAGCGACTCAGGTTCGATCTCTGGGTGGGGAAGAGCGCCTTGAGGAGGGCATGGCAACCCAGTCCAGCATTCTTGCCTGGAGAATCCCCATGGACAGAGGGGCCTGCTGGGCTACCTTCCATGGTGTCACAGAGTCAGACACGACTGAACACGCATGCTCAAGAGTCAGCTCTGCCTTCTCTGTTATTGTTAGGGTCTCCAGAGTTCTGTCTTAACTGGCCAGAGCTTTGCTTGTGTTATAGTAACAAGAGAGATTTTTAAGTGTCATCTTTGATTTGAAAGTGTCCTAATTCAAGTATTTTTGTAACCCGTTTCGCTTTTAGAGATAATGAAACATTGATCAAGAACTTCATTTCTAACAGACCCATTCATAATAATCCTAGTGGCTTATTTCACAGAAGCTATTTCCAGATAAAAATACTGATCATGACCTCCCATGATGTTCCCTGAAGGGGTAAAGTTAAACTGTGGGAAATGCTTGGAATTTACTTAGTAACTAACTTATAAAGAAACTTTTAAAGAAATCATAACTCCCCTAAGCTATTGTATCACAAAAGACCTTATGAGTTCAGAATTCTTTTATGTGTGTATTTTTCTTAACTGAAACCCAGTGAGTATTATTAAGTATCTTCAAGTTTATAACTGAACTAAAGTGATTTCTTTAGACTGAGGAGCCTTTGAGTCCCGTGCTGGCTTTGCAACCTCAGGTCCAGTCTGGGTTAGTGTTGATGCTGCATGTATTAGTCTAGTTATCTGGATATAAGCTTCTACTCATGCCCTGTATTATGTTACAGTCCTGCATGACATGATTAGGCTAAACATTTTTAAACATACATAAAGCTTAGGTTAATTTTATCTGCTAGTCAGTTTTTTTTCTAGACTTTTACATTAAGGTATGTCAGATTTCTATTTGGGGAGGTGATGAATAGACTACATAGAGAGAAAGGGGTGCTTTCAAGGGACCACATGGCAGAGTGAAAAGAGCTTGATTTGGAAACCCTGCTTCTCTATGATACTGGGGAAATTTCTCTACTTCTTTCATCATATGTTAATGGACATGCTCCCTGTCTGGAAACGTTATAATCTGGTGCCACACAGTCCTGGGTGTACAATAAATTCCCAACAAATGGCAACTGTGACATTTTATTTTAGAAATTTATTCCATTTATGTTTAATATTTCAAAGCAATGCTGAAGACATTTTGGTCTATTTTATGATCATTTTAATGGGCTTATAATTTTCTAAGTTTACCTAAAGACTTTGAGAACACCAAAAGGAATACTTGATTTTGAAATAAACTAATCATTAAAAATTCTTCTTCTGTTTACCGTGTTAGAGTTTTAATGACCATTTTTCCATTTCTCCAGTCATTGACATCCTAGTGAAGTTAGCAGAGTAAGTGAAAAGGATATAAAGTGCTGCCAGGATAGAGTCCTCATTTATAATTTTCTGTGTCATCCTATAATTCATTTCTGGATTATTTGGACCTCTTATGTTTGTTTATAAAGTACCCTCAACAGATGTCATAAACTGCATGTTCATGGACCTTCCTCACTGTCCTCTTGGTTTTTCTAGTTCTTCAGTGGTTTGGATCTTGTGTTAGTGCATCAGTGTTCTTAGGAAGGGGTGGCTCCTTTGTATTACAAGCAAAACTTTATATGCATCCTGGGGACCAATATTTGAAACGTCACATATTTTAATGAGATATAAAATTGCACGGTAAGTCTTCCTTTTGTGTTTTTTTAAAAAAAGTAATTCTTTGTTCAATTTGTTTCTCCAGGTGGCATTTTTCTGAAGTTGCTCATTGAGACTTCTCAGCATTCCTACAGATATAATAGGTGAGTCAATGAAATCAGATGCCCTTTACATGTGGGTAGCAACTTACTTCTTGAAAGAGGTACAGTGTTTCAAACTTCTGGGCCCTGAATGATAAGCACTAGTTTTTTTTTATTTTTGTTTTTTGCTAGATACACCACTTTGATGAACATACACAAATGTTGTAAAGGACTCTGTAAAGTTTGACAAATGCTATTAAGTTTAATGCTGTAAATTACTTACTTCAATCTGACATGGTTTGTTCTGTCACCATTTATAAACAAGTTTCAGGGCTCTTTATAATGGGCAAAGCTGGCTTTAAGTTGTCTTTCTTTTTGAGCGTCTCTGTGGACCATTCACCCTTTGTTATCATTTCTCTCTGAAAGGGGAAGATGAGATGGCTAGTTCAAATTACCCAATTGTATCACTTGAAGACAGCTCGGGTAGAGGATTTGCTTAAATAGAAGTTGAAAACAGTTGACTAACAATAAGTGATTTATGATTAACTCTATAGATTTTAATTTATAAACATCATTTTGAGAGAATATTAGCAACAATACTGAGGCTGAATAACCAATATGCATTCAAGGAAATCAAGGCAGTGGAATAATAACCATCCTCAAAGACTTTGCTCGAGTCTGGTTCTCAGAGGGCAGAGGCCTGTTCATCCTCGCCTACAGGGCAGGTCCCTGACCTCTGGAGCTGATGTCATAATAATAGAAATAAAATGCACAGTAAATGTAATGCACTTGAATCATCCTGAAACTATTCCCACCCCCACCCCCACCTCGGTCCATGGAAAAATTGTCTTCCATGAAACCGGTCCCTGGTGCCAAGAAGGTTGGAGACTGCTGCGCTAGGGTCCTTGCTCTTGTTCTGAACTTCTGGGTGGGGCTCAGGCCAAGGAGCCAGTGCTTGGGATGTATTTGGGCCTGACTGACACCCTGCCCAGGAGGGTCCTCTGTGTGCAGGGGATTTGCGGAGTATTTTCACAGATATCACCTCATTTGTGGAAAGGTTATCTTTTTAGTTTTCTAGATTCTGGAGAAGGAAAAATTGCTGTTAATACCATGAAGTACTGATTTCTCAAATGTTCTTAAAACTGTCTTAAGGACTGCTGGTTGGGTTAGCTGGGGAAGCTTGACTTGTTTTTCTGGTTCTTTGTTTCTTTAATGGAAACTGTAAGCTGATGAGTTATGGAATTATTTGAGAAAAGTTCCTGCTCGTGGGAAAGCCAGGGCTGACCCAAGACAGGTGGGTGTCCTGTTGGCGTTTTATCAATCTGATAATCTTTAAATACCTGCTCTGTATTTATTTAGTGGGGGTGGGAGAAACTGTCTATTTACAAAGACTACTAATGAAAAGTACATACCTCTCCCTGCATGTTGAAAATAAGGGATTTATTACCTGTGATGTTCTGAGCAGGTGTTCAGAAACCTGTTTAAAAGTTGGGTGATAATAACAGTCTGCCATACGCTGCTCAGATCCAGGTTTGCAGAGGCCTGCCAGCCGGGCGACATGGGGTTGGTGTGGGGCCTGCTTTTCCTCATTTGGCTCTACGAGGGGAATATTCTCAACAGAGACAGGCCTGTACTGCTGAGGAGTGTTTCTTTCCACTCAGAGGCACTGTCTCCTTGAGTGAAAACAGGTCTGGTTGCCATTTTGCCCGTTATGTAAGGAGTCGAGAGTACCCCCACCTTAAGTGGCCCCTGTTTCCGAGGTACTCCAGTGATGATTTAATGCCGCTCTGTGAGTTGTCACCCTGGATCAGCGCCAGGCTGGCCTGTTCAGCTCAGCTCCGGGGAAGAGCCAATTCCATCCTGCCAGTGCCTTCAACAGCTAAGTTGTGTGTGCCCTTGAAATCCCTGTCTCTGCAGATTTAACCAGATAAAACCAACCTGCTGTGTATCTCTTTTTCTTCTTTTGAATTGTGGTTTCATCCTATATAAATATATAAAACATTACCAAGTCAGGGACATAAGAACAACCACTCTGATTAACAGCATCTGAATTACAAAGAAATCTGATCCTGCCTTCTGTTACATGTTATATCAGCTTGGTGGAAGCTTTCCCTGAAGCAGAGCGAGTCTTTGTGGTTCGGGGAGAGCCTTGACGTGAGGAGGCCCTAGGCTGAGACTCTGCCTCGGCTAGACACAGGTCTGGCCTAGAATTCCAGCTGCGGTGCTTGCTGGCCATGTGACCGAAGACAGGCTTCTTTACCTGGTGGGACTCTCATCTCTCCAAGTGCGGATGTGACTTCCTTCCAAAGTGGTTTGGAAGATTGAACGCAGCAAAGATGGCAGTGTGTGGGTACACAGGAGACGGCAAGTTCCCCGTGCCTGGCTCCTGATTCCGGATGTCTTGGATGTAGGGTAGGGAGGTCAGCTCTGCCAGACAGCTCCCGTGCCTCACTGGTGAAGTCAAAGCTGACTCCCACTCTGTTCTGCCCTGCCTACCCCAGGACGATTATGCGGAGCCTTTGAGAAGTAGGAACTTCAGGTATATGGTTGGAATGAGGGCATTTCTAAAGGCAGGCATTTTTTTTTTAATCTAGTCAGAATTTCTGAGCTTGAATCCCAGATCTGCTCTTTATCATTAGGTATATGACCTTGAATAAATCATTAACACCCTCTCCGGCTCTCACCCCATCTCATAGGACTGCTGTGAGATTAAATGATTGTGTGTAGAGCAGGGCATACGGAACCAGTATCTAGTGAATCTCAATAAATATGCCAATAAATCTGTCGAGATCCTTTTAGAAGGGAGGCAGAGAGGCCAGCTCAAAAGAATATCCATGGTTTTAAAATGTCTCCAGTTTGAACCTCAACATCTTGAACTGCCGTTTCTATCATCTTATGTTAGTCTAGACCAGGGAAGATCATCTTTGTCGTGAATAAACAGAGTGACTATATCCTGCCATGTGATACTCACTCATTTAGAAAGGGGGAGCATTGTGATTTAGTCTTCCTGGATTTTCTTCACAAGTAAACAGACCTTTCCTCATCTGGCGGAATTCTTACTAGAATTGACAAGATAAGCAAAATGAAAGCTCTAGATCTGTATCGTCCAATATGGTGACTGCATCTGGCTGTTGAACAATTTGAAGTATGGCTAGTGTGACTCAGGCACTGAATTTTTCACTTTATTTCATTTTAGGTCTTTTACAATTTAGAACTGATATTCAGTTATTGATAAGGTTTTATGTATTTGTGGGAACAACTTGGGTGTCTGCATTTCAACTGTGAATTTTATAAATCTAGATTAAGTGCTTCTGAGGAAAATTTAGTGCCTGAGTTGAGATGTGCTGTAAGTGCAAAATATATATTTTGAAGTGTTAGAAAAAATTATGTCAGTATTTTAATACTTTTTATATTGATTCAATATAGAAATGATAATATTTTATATATCTTGAGTTAACATTATTGCAATTAATTTCTTTTTGTTTTTTTTTTTAATGTTGCACCTAAAATTTCAAAATAATGTACTACAAGCTCACATAATTCCATTGGACAATGCTGTTCTAGATGATCCTTGAAAGAATTGGATAATTTCTCATTTACTAAGTGAAGTACAAGGTTTTCCAATAGACTGCAGATTATGAAAGTGTTTTTTTTTTCTTTTTCTAAGGTTTTGTTTATAGTCTACCAAGTAACAAGCTTAGAGGAATTTTTTTTTAATACTTAAAATTGGAAAGAAAAAAAAGACACCTAGCAGATGTGTTATCTGTACCTTATGTGATACAGACTGAGGCTCTGTTTAGACATCTTGGCTGTAGTCTTTCCCCTCCGCCTTCTTATGAAATGAGGCAGGGAGACACTCACAGCCACCCACTAGAATATGAACCCAAACACTGTTTTTCAGCTAAATATTCTCCTTCTTGGATGATCGTTGGCTCTGACATATGATGCTAATACCTTGTTCCCCAAATGGGTCACATTTTGTCATGCCCCAGGAGATAGTTTAGGAACTGTCATCCGGGAGAAATCTATGACTTTTAACCACCTATAGCGAATAGCACTCTCTTCTTACTATTGTTATTATTTAGTCGCTCAGTCGTGTCCAGCTCTTTGCGACCCCGTGGACTATTGCCCACCAGGCTCCTCTGTCCGTGGAATTCTCTAGGTAAGAATACTGGAGTGGGTATCCATTTCCTTCTCCAGGGGATCTTTCTGATCCATGGATGGAACCTGAGTCTCCTGCTTGGCCCTGAGCCCCCTGGGAAGCCCTGATACATTCTAAACAAGCAGATAAACTGATTGCCTAACTTACTGGACATATCTAGACCTGAATGTTTAATTCTATTCCTGTACCAGTTTAAGACATTTCTAAAAGGCATTTTTCTCACTTATTCAGTAAGGTAATAGACATAAATAGGAATTTGAAAGAAATAAATAAAAGCATTTCTAACACAAATGTTAGATAGTTTTAACAAATATTTAACCAGGAACTATGTTAGAAACTGTTAACTGTACCGGTACTGTACTACCAGAAATAGAAAGGGAATAAGTGCCGGCTTGAACTTTAGTTGTACTAGTTTTGCATGAAACATGACAAGATGTTACAATTAGAGTGATCAGTATTCTGTCTCACGTTTATGCCCTTGGTGACACTGAAGTGCATTCTAAGAGGTGGAGGTGGGGGGTGTTAGATTCAGAACCGCACTGGTCTGGGTTTGAGTCCAGCTGTGTCACAATGACAGTACTGGGGTTTCCTAACTTCTCTGATCATGTTCCTGTGAAGTCGGGGCCAACGACACCAGCCACTTTCCTTGTTAAAATCTTTCTGTTGTATTTACTTGATCTGTGATACTCGCACCCCTTTGGTTAATAAATATGGCGAGTGCCTTGCTGTCCTCATACTTTGCCAGACTGAAGAAGTGAATGAGAGTTTACTATCCAGTACTGTAAACTCTCTACAAGAATTAAGCAGGATTGATATTTATATATTAGATAGGAACCATTATCAAATTTCATGAAGAATCTTCAGGTAAAGAAATGTAGCTTTTCCTTGCAGAGTTTAACTGTTATGACATTGAGGTTTTTAAATTCCAGTATTAGAATATATCAAGAGAATTCATTTCTGCCAGCAGCTTGCAAGGAGAAGACTTAGTGAGAGAGGTTATGTTAAGCCTTCTCTTTCTACTGAGGGTAGATTGGACAAAATGTATGCTTTCTGAATAGAAAGTGATAAAGTATAAATATGCACTGGTTTGCAAGATTTAACAAAAGCAAATCAAAGCAATTAAATGCATTGAAGCCTTAAACTGAGTGCAGAGCTTTCTCTGCTTGTTACTCACATGTTGACAGATTGTCTTTTTTTCTGGTAAGAAGTCTGGCTGCAGACAGCGTGTGTGTCTGAAGGAGAGTCCTGAGGCTTCTTCCCAGCAGGAAAGAATTCTTCCCTTTCCACGAAAAGCAGCTTCCCTGGGTAGATCGGGAACCTCCCGAGGGCTAGTCTGAGTCTTTTATTATACTCTCTGTCCCCGGTACAATGTCTGATGCGTGCCAGGTGCTGGGTGAGCACCTGTGGGATGGGTGGAGGATGAATGATGGTTAGACTGTAACGCTGGTTCTGTAACATTCTCTGAAGAGAGCTCTACTTGAGTACATTATAGATGGCCCAGCACAGTGCCTGATAGATGTTACGTACACAGTAAATGTTGGTGAAATGGAGGCATAATTGTGGGTTTAAGTATAGCTTCTAATTTATAAAGGACTTCTGGGAATATGACCTGTGTTTTTAAATATGTTTGTTTAATAATATCCTCATTACACAAAGTAGGGAATAATCCTTACTCAAGAAACAGAGCATAAATCACATAGGAAACAACAACTTGACTACATTAAAAATTCTGAACTTTGTCAAAAGGCTGTATAGAGAGTGGAAAGATAAAATATTTAAAACACTCATAAATTTACAAAGGAGAATATGTAAGGAATGCCTGTGAATTAATAAGGAGGATAGGCTGACAAATGAAACAAAAATCCACCAGTAGAGAAGGGTGGTGAAATACTTGAACAGGCACTTCATGAAGAGGAACCACAAGGAACCAGTAAAATGAAAATCTGCTCAACCTTATGAGTAATGCGAATACAAACCCCTCCATGAGATACAAACTCACTTCTGCCTGATAAGCAAAACATTTTAAGTCTGATAATGGCAAGTCCTAACAAGAGTGTGGAACACCATGAACTCTGAGATACCAGTTGTAGAATCAAATCAGATTCACCCACTTTGTTGTTTGACTTTTACTGTTCTCTCTCTCTTTTTTTTTTTTTAACTGAAAAAAAGTTGAGGTGCAGTATCTTGTTAGTTTCCCGTAAACAACATAATGGACTGCATTTTAATTACATTATGAAATGTTCACTGTGATCAGTTTAGTAACCATCTGAATATAACCCATGTATGACTTGGGGAACCAGGAAGATTCTTTTAAGCAGAGAGGTGAAGTTGAACAATGAGAAGGCACCATGAGGGACTTCCTTGCTGGCCCACTGGTTAAGAATCCCCCTTGCAATGCAGGGACAGGGGTTGGATCCCTGATGGGAGAACTAAGATCTCACATGCTGAGGAGCAGCTAAGCCAACTCCTAGCTGTAGCTGAGTGATGAAGCACAGTCTGCAGGGTTGCAGGGGTGAAGGGAAGGGGAACAGGATTAGCTCTGGGCAGAGACTGGGCAGCTCTGTGGCACAGAGGGTAGAGCTGTCTGTCACTGGTAGGACTGAAGTATTTACACGGAATAGATGTGAAGACAATTCCCACAGGGTGGCTCCAGTTCTGAGAAGTAGGAGGTTCATCTGCACTGGGGAGAGGAGGTGAAGCCAGAGCTTAAAGGAAGAATCCATGCTTCCCTACGTGGAAAGGAGCTCTTCTCCATAACGATGTGGCCATCTTCCTATGAATTCTGGTTCTTCGTCTGATGGATTATTCTACAGGGAACTCTGGTTCTCCATCTAATGGAACTGGTCCACAAGGACAATCTGGGTCTCATGTTAGTAAACATATAGTTTTTTTTTAACTTTTTATTTTATATTGGAGTATACTTGGTTAATAATGTGATAGTTTCAGGCAGACAGGAGAGGGACTCGGTCATACAAAATAAACATATAGTTTTGTTGTAATCAAATGTCTAAGTCTATGAAAAAGGCTATTTGCAAATCCTCTCGCAAGTTGTTTTGGTTCCAACTGGTATCTCTCTTGTCTGTTCTATCCAAGAAGAAATATCCCATCCTCATGCAGAAAGCTTTTCTACTTTAATGATCCACTCTTTAAATTGCTCCTTGAAAGGAAGGAGATGAACTGACCTCAGGTGAATGAGCATATGCATACACTTGGTGCAGAAGTATCTTCCTCATTGTCACTGTAAAATTGTGCTGTAAAACTGTATTTGTGCTTTTATATGCAGTTTGTTAATACAGGTAAATAGTAGCCACATGCATTTTATTTATTTATTTTTATCATTTCCCATGTTAAGCCACAGCAATCCATTCTTCCCACTAAAGAAGGCAGTAAAACAGCTTTGAAGTTCCAAGATGCTGCTCCCATAAACACCCTCTCCACTCTCTGAAATTTTGTCATGATTTTCTCGTGGAAGCTGACTTCTTCTGAATTAAATATCGATTTAGTCTACGTTTCATTTTGGATTGATTCAGTAACAACAGCACAAACACTCTTTTCTCTCTCTTGTGCTCGTGTGCTGTGGTGGACCGCTAGTCATCCAGTGGACCTGTCCTTACAGACACCAGCATCTCCTGAGCCGCAGGCAGCATCTCACCAGATATCGTAGGGCCGGGGGAACAGGCAATCCGTAAAGGTGGAACTGGCCCCCGATCTCTGTATATCATGTTACCAGCCCAGGGCAGCCTGTGAAGAAGTCTTAATTGGCAACCTTAGGTGGACTTGGAAATGTACCTGATTTGGGTCCAAATTATACTATATCATAGCCAAGTTGTGTTAGGAAATGGACACTTCCTGTCGTTAACTCATGGGTCATGAAGACCAATACGACTGCAAATCCCCTTTGGAAATCTATGTGGCTAATCTGGAAGAGCGGACTTCCCTCTTGTTGGTGCAGTGCCTCATCTCTCTGTCCTTGCTTCTTTCTCAAGCTACATCTCTTATGCAGCTGACGTTCAGTCCACTTTTCTCCTACTATTCATGGAGCGACTGTGGATTGGAAAGACGCAGACCACTGGTGTGGTGACTGACTGCGGTCATGGACTCCTCGTCACTGTTCAAGGTCAGCGCAGCCCATTCAGTGGCCGCTTATACCCCACATCGGGCTTCGCCAGTGGCTCAGTGGTAAAGAATCTGTCTGCCAGGGCAGGAGATGTAAGAGATGCAGGTTCGATCCTCTGGAGAAGGAAACCCACTCCAGTATTCTTGCCTGGGAAATCTGGACAGAGGAGCCTGGCAGGCTACAGTCCATGGGGTTGCAAAGAGTTGAACACAACTGAGCACCTAACAGGGCTTCCCTGGTGGCTCAGCTGGCAAAGAATCCGCCTGCAATGCGGGAGACCTGTGCTCGACCCCTGGGTTGGGTAGGTTCCCCGGTGAAGGGAACAGCTGTCCACTCCAGTATGCTGGCCTGGAGAACTCCATGGACTGCATAGTCCATGGGGTCGCACAGAGTCAGACACGAGCAACTAACACTTGGTACTTGGTACAGAGAAAGTCACTTGGGCAAAACACCAAGAGTTACATTTTTACCTAGCTGCTCTGATAGTCTGTGTTTTATGCTTGTATTAATATATTTATATCATTTGCACATCTCAAAGCAAAGATGGTTTTTTATTTGCTTAAAGGTCACACCTCAGTCCTTCTTGTACCTTGGAACACTGGTATACTCTTGAAGCCAAGCAATAGCCTTAATATACCTAACTTTTTTTCAAAAAAAGGAAAACTTTGTATTTCATATTGGAGTATAGCCAATTAACACTATTTATTGTGATAGTAATAGTTTCAGTTGGACAGCCAAGGGACTCAGTCATTTTATGTACTTGTGGCTGGACTAGAATTGCCAGAGAATGTTTATATGTGTTTTTCTCCTGATTATCAGAATAATCCACATTCATACAGAAAAGTATAAGCAAGAAGGGAAAAAAGCCAGTTCCTTTGGGTGTCACCACTGCCAGTGTAATGGCCAAGTTTTCTTTTTGTGCATACTTTTCTTCACATAACTGAGCACTTATTCTGCACACAACTTTATATTCAGTTGCTTTTTTGTTTAATATTATGAGCATTTCCCCATATCATAAAAAATTTGTCTAAAATTTCAATGGTTGAATATCCTGTCTTACGGGATATATTTAAATCACTTTAATCTTTTGTTTTTGACAATCATGATGTTTTCTGTTTTTTTAAGGTGTTAAATATAAACTTTGAATATCCTTTTAGAGATATAAGTTCAGTTTTTAAAATCTATCCAGGAAAGTTGGGCTCTCATTGGCATTATAAGAGAGTAATTGCCTTGGCACACCCTAGAGATGATCAGATCTTTAAATGTTGCCGCTTTGGGAAGTGAGAATGGCATTTCGTTTCAAATTTTACTGTTTTTACTACCAGTAAATTTGATTGTTTTTGTAAGTAGAAGAGTCATTTGTTTTTTCTCTTTTGTGACTGTTCGTTTATGGTCCTTTTCAGGTTAAGTTGTCATTTATGACAGTTGGGACATTTGTCATTTTTTTCCATTTTCCTAGAAGGATATATTGGAATGTGTAACTTTGAGCCTGGTGTCTTCTCACTCATAGTTAGTGTTAACTGCTTAAGTCGTGCCCAACTCTGAGATCCCATGAACTGTAGCCAGCCAGGTTTCTCTGCCCATGGGATTTCCCAGGCCAGAATACTGGAATGAGTGGCCATTCCCTTCTCCAGGGGATCTTCCCAACCCAGGGATCAAACCCAGGTCTCTTGCATTGCAGGTGGACTCTTCCCCCTCTGAGACACCAGGGAAGCCTGTTAATTGCATGCCAAATGGCCATATTTGAGGGAAATCAGGCGTGGAAGTGTCAAAGAGAGTACACTCAGGGGTCGTGACGTGGCTCGTCAGTTGTGACAGTCAGCATCTGGACAGTCAGCTCTACCTACTGAGTCCTTGTCCCCCCACCCCCCAGACCTTGTGGCCGTCACACTGCACCCTGTCCAGGCAGGCCTGGTGTAATACCTGTTGACAGAGGAATAATAAATACACAGTATGTTGGCTCATAATGAACTGTTCATTGACCCCTTGAAGTGATGCTTACCTGCTCCTTTTCTGCTCGTGTTTCTTCTCAGGCTGTTTGACTGACTTTTCTTGCTTGCCTCTTAGTATTGTTTGCAGGCAGTCTTTGACCCTTTCTCTCCTGCATCTTCCTGCGGTCTCCAAATTCTCTAGCCTGCTCCGTGCCTTTAGCCACAGTCCACAGGCCACACCTCCCCAGTCTAAACCCCTATTCCAGGCTGCAGACCCGTGTAGCCTCCGGCCTGTGGGGGGTCTCCCCCGGTTATGCATTTCCTTTTTCAATTGAAGGATAATTGCTTTACAATTTTGTGTAAGTTTCTGTCGTACAACAGTATGAATCAGCTACAAGTATGCATATACCCCCTGCCCTTTGAGCCTCCTCCCACCCTCTCCTATCCTACCCTTCTAGGTCATTGCAGAGCACCAGGCCAAGCTCCCTGTGTTAGACAGCAGGTTCCCATTAGCTGTCTGTTTTATACAGAATAGTCTCTATATTTCCACTGAAAATCACTCAGTCGTGTCTGACAATTTGCGTCCCCATGGACTATACAGTCCATGGAATTCTCCAGGCCAGAATACTGGAGTGGGTAGCCTTTCCCTTCTCCAGGGGATCTTCCCAACCCAGGGATTGAACACAGGTCTCCCGCATTGCAGGTGGATTCTTTACCAGCTGAGCCACAAGGGAAGCCCACGAATACTGGAGTGGGTAGCCTATCCTTTCTCCAGCGGCTCTTCCCGACCCAGGAATCAAACCAGGGTCTGCTGCATTGCAGGCGGATTCTTTACCCACTGAGCTATCAGGGAAGAAGCTCCTGTATATGTCCATGCTACGGTCAATTCATCCTACCCTGTCCTTCCTCCACTGCGTCCATAGGTTCATCCTCTCCATCTGCATCTCTCTCCCTTTCCTGCATCAGGACCATTTTAGGAACCCTGCTGTTTCCCTGGCGCTTCTGATGCAGTGTGGCCCCAAGTGGACCTGTTCCCTTCCCCTGGCTGGCCCTGTCCCTGGATTCTCTCTTTGGGTACAGAGACCCCCACTGCCTCCTCCATGCCAGACACCTGGGGAGCATCTTGAGACCCTGCTTTTCCCTCACTGACAACACCCCATGGGTTACGTGAGGCTCTAATTGCTGCTACCTCCTCGCTATCCTTCTTCTGCATCCCTCTCACCCTGCCCTAGCTGCGATTTCATGCTGTGAATGAATGATATATGCTTTCTCAGTTAGAGACAGTCTTTAAAAATAAGTAAGTCAGGTTTTTTAAAAAATAAAATTGATGTTTTTCAGGGCATAGCATTGTAATGGAATATTTATTCTTTGTGTGAAGCAAATCATCCTCCATTAATTTATCTTTTACAGGAATGTGAATTCTTCACCTACCTGCTTGGCTTAAAGCAAACTACACCTTGAATAACATCTAACACATATTAGTCCAGTGAGAGGCCCTAGGCGTTATTCTCTAATTAAAGTGTTTTTTACTTGAGGGTTTGACATTTTTTCTTTGGGTCTTAATTATTTCCATATTCCATGTGTATTATTTTCCTGTAATATTGGAATTATCCTTTTTAGCTAGCTTTTCAACTTCACCTCCCAGGCAAGAAATGCAGTTATTTTAATAAGATTCTTTGAGGGAGTAAAATTAATATTTTGGAGAATGAAAATAATGGTGAGTTATCTCCCAAAGATTGAAAGACTGTTACGATAGCAAAATATCCTTACCCAGGGGTAGTTTTTTTTTCAGGGCTTATTGAAAATATGGTGCTGGGAAGAATAAAAGGAAACTTAATACCATGGAATCTGGAAACAACCACTGAAATCCAATCTTTTGAACACATATGATACACTAATTCCCCGAGATTTAAGACAGCTCCATTTGCTTCCTGAGGCTGTCAGGCTCCTTATGACCAAGACACGGAAAGATTCTTTAGCACGAATATGCCGTGATGATATTTTATTTACTATGAATATTGACTGTACATGAATATGGGATGTCCTGGGGTTCTGCCTTCCCTTATTGATATCAGGTTACTTCCTTGTTTGTACTTTCCTTAGATCTGGTTCCTCCAGTACAGATCCTGTGACAAAGATTTAAACGCAAGTAGGCTACCTGGGAGCTTATCCTGAAAAGCATTTTTGGGGGACTAGGCATGTGAGGTGGGGAGAAGAAAGCCTAGAAGAGGGTGCTCTTGAGCAGTTTGCTCAATCCCTGATGAATTCCAAGAAGCAGTCTTCAGAAACATCCCATCTGAGGGGCTGGAACACTGGGATATGTCTCCTCCCGCCCACATGTGTCCTTGAGAGCTGCTCCCGAGGCCAGAGTTAAGGTCCGTTTCTTGCAGGGGTCAGAGGAAAACCATCAGGCGAAGGTCCCGAGCCCCTGTCGTGTGCGTGTGTGGGAGAGGGGGCTGAGGCGGGAACGACTAGGGCACCAGCAGCGTGTGCCGCTTTAACCTTCTTTTTGTTGTTGTTAGAACAACTCAGCAAAGTAAAATTCCAGGTTGTTATTGGGCAACATTGTTTCATGGATGGACAAGGTCGCTCGAGGTGGTCAGAGATGAAGCATAGGGACGAGGTCGCTTGAGGTGGTCAGAGATGAAGCACAGGCGGAGACTGTTAGTAGAGAGTACTTAAGTCATGTCAGTGCCTGATCGATGTCAGGGTGGATTTTAAAAATACTGGAAATTAGCAACTGTTTTTGAAATGGGGAAGGGAAGATGTAGAGGGAATGTCTGAGAGGTATCTAGATGTTGTTCCTAAAATAACACGTCATGCCTTAGTCACAGAAGTTGCGATAAGCCATTATGGGAACAGATGGAACAGATGGATTGTCCAGGCTCCTCAGAGGGTCATGGTTTCCTCACTGCTAATCAGCCCACAGAATTATAGTTAGGCCCATAAGGAAATTACAATATTTTTTCCATGCACTCAGATCTGGAAGAAAACAAAAATCTGACGGAAATCTGTAGCCAGCCAAGTGTGAACGAGGCCACCTTCATTACTTGGGGAAATTCCTGGGAAAGAAAAAAAGGTGGAATCCAGCGCTTAGTGGACCTTAAAAAGAATGCTTCTCTGCTACGGGTTTGTCTGTTCTTTTCTACAACAGTCTTGATGATATATCTTCACATGGAAAATATATCCTAGCGTCTTCTTGGCTGTTCCGTTGATGTCATCTAGGGGATGAAGGCACAAGATCTTGAGGTACCTGATTATTTAGACCTGTTTTGTGATGGTGGAGTAACAGAGTATTCCTGCCCTGAAAGACCACCCCCGCCCCCCACCAGTGCAGCCATGAAACCAGCAGAGTGGTAACTGCCGCCGTGATACACTGATTATTCTGGGGATAAAGGAAAGAGCACTCATCCTGCTGCTTAGGAAGGCCTCCCCAGAGCCATGATATTGGACTTAAAGATGACTCAGTTTCACCCAGGGATGTAGGAGGAGAATTACAGCCCAGGTGGAGACCAGTGAGGGCAAAGGCACAAAGCCTGAAGGTGCAGAACGTGGTCAGGTAGCCGGGAGTGGTTGGTGTGAGTGACGTGCAGGCAGGCAGAAGTCGGCCTGTGAGCATCCTTCCGCTCACCAGTATCAACGGGTGTCCCCCACGCAGTCACACCATTTCTATTGGCTCATGCCCATGTTCCCGTCAAACATCCTGCTCTTGTGGAAGCAGCTTAGGTGCAGGATGATGGATGGAGCTTATAGAACCTGTGCGAGGTTCAAAATGCTGTCAGTGCAGCCTTCTGGCAGTGAAACCTACATTTTGTGCTAAGTGGCTGGTTAGTGATCCTTTTAAGGCCTGTGAATGCCTTGTTGAAGGGGAAATTGACATGCTTCATGCAGGCGGTCAATATTATGCATAAAATATACTGTTTATCCATTCTTTGCCATGTCTTCTCTATCAGTCCATCCAGCCCCAAGTGTTCCACATTTCTGTGTTCTAAACATCTAGTTATACTTAGCAGTATATGGAATTAGTGGTGCTTATTTTTCTCCCGATTTCTTCCCTTTTCTATACAGGTTGTCTCACAGGCATTAGCATGTTGGTGCTTTGGGGTATGCCATTATTGTCATTTTTGTCTCTTTTCCAATGGAGTAACTGTCTGGTTTAGGGGAAAAGAACTCAATGTGGTGTCCAGGCTCTGGGGACATTTCTCAGGGTGAATTAGGAGCAGGAGCTGAAAGTGATTCCCAAACACCACACTAGAAGCCCCAGGGAAAGTGTACTGAGTAACCATCCCACCAATTCTAGACTAACTGGCCTCTGGCTGCTCAAGTTAAAAATTACATGTAGTTCAGCCACTCTCAAAAAGGCTCTGTAAGTGGCTTTTCTATAGAATTCCCCTAAACAGTCACCTTGTTTATTTCTTAAACTGGTCAGTGTACTCATGATTCTTTTTCCCTTAGGAATTTCTGCTTCCTCTTTTATCATTCATGGAATGTTTTTTCCCATGGAATTCCCCATTCCTCTGTAGATTCACTTTTATTCCATCCTTTGAAACTGCCTTCAGGCTTCCAGGAGATGTTTCCCTGATGATTTCATAGCATAAGATGAAGACTTAAAAATATTTGATGCCAAAGAGAAATGTTAGGAACTCTTGAGTCTGATTTAGTAAATTGGCCCCCGGCTGCCGTGTATCTTGGGGTGAATCATTGTCCTTTAGTGAATGAATGTTAGAATAATCAAATGTAAGAAATGAATCTAGCAGCCAGACACACAAATCCTTCTCTCTACCCCTTGTCCATCAATATCCCTAGCACAAGAGAAAAACCAAAGTAAATAGGATGTGTGTTCAGTCTTGTACGTAGCATCCAGTTTGCAGCATGCCTTCCCTATACCCTGGCACGCTTCTCTTTGTGCAGGGACTGGGATGGGGGTCCAGTCATTGAATCTGGGGGGATTGCTCTTGTCATTTCCAATCTGGTAAGTGCTGTCAACCTAACAGCCCTAACTCTTGATTTGCCCTGGCCTTGTCTGTATAAATCTCACCCACTGTTGAGATCATCATAGTCTAATGACCAGTGTTAAATTCATTGTTTCCATACCATAACAATCGAAAGCTGCCAAGTTTTGAGGATGGATGAACTTTTCTTTCTGCCTGAGCAGAAAATTGTATGGGAGGGTACAGATCAGGGGCTATAGATAAGTAGAGTAGTTCTTGAGTGGTTCATTAGTTCATTGTGGAAGAATATTGGTTATGCTGTTTTCACTGAGTTTTAGGGTTGTGAAAGTTAAGCAGCGTGAACCCCAACATCCATTCTGTAGAAATCAGGGCTTTTGTCAAGGCTCAAAAATATTATATCTGAAGGTGAAGACCCCAAACCTTTGTGCATCAACTTCAAGAAAAACTATTTAGGGTTAATCAAAATGATTTTGAGTAGAAGTTTCTCTGTGGTTAATGACCTGAAAGATAACTGTGGTGACCTTTAGTTTTATGACCTCAACTCAGGGCTTGAGGTAGTATGTGCCCCTTCCACACATTAGAGTATTTTGGACACACGCCATTTCTGGGATGTTTCAAAAGACATCAAGACAAAGTGTGTTGGGCTTCCCTGCTGGCTCTGCGGGAGACATGGGTTCGGTCCCCCAGGAAGATCCCGTGTGCCGTGGAGCAGCGGGGTCTGTGTGCCACATTGCTGAGCCTGTCCTCCAGAGCCCGGGAGCCACGGGTACCGAGCCCTCGAGCTGCAGCTCCCGGAGCCTGTGCTCGTCTACAGAAGGAGCCGCTGCAATGAGGGGTCCACATTCTGTGACGAGAGAGAGCCGCGCAGCAGTGAAGACCCAGCACGGCCAAGTAAAAGGCTGGCTACGCTCAACTAAAATCGTTCCCCAAATCCAAGATTCATGGCCACACTTTCCAAAATGGTGTTCTAGGTCCCTTTGCTTCTGTAAATGTGTTTGTTCATCATCAAAGTTAAGCAGGATTTATTCTTATTGTGGGACTTCTCAGAGACTTTACCGGGCTAACGGGTACTGTGACATCTTAAGGGTGGCTCACAGCATTCAGCATCTGTCCTGGGGCCCCTCTGATCTAAAATCACTTGCAGACCACCTCCAGAACTCATGTCACTCTGACACGGTGGGGGAGATGCTGACGTGCGGTAGAAGCACTCAGATTTTTCTAGCTCTCCCATCCAGAACTGGAGCCGTTTTCCCACCCCTTGAGTCTGAGGTGGCCTCTGACTTGCCAGGGGTGACAGACACAGCCCAAGTGGGGTGTGAGTTCCGGAGTCCAGATCGCTAGAAGTCCTGCCGCCTCACGTGTGCCCTCCTGGGGCTTCGCCCTGAAACGTCCACGTGAGGAAGCCGGTCTGACCTGCTAGAGGATGAGAGGCCAGTGAGGGGAGAGCTGAGGTGCCCCATTGCCTGCCAGCTGTCTGACTGAAGCCTCTGAGACCTTTGGCACAGCTGACCCAACTGAGGACAGCGCGTGAGTGAGCCTCGGCAGCTCACGAGTCGTGAGAAGTGTTACGTCACTGTTGTCTCAAGCCACTGAGTTTTGAGGCGCTTTGTTACACTCCCACAGTCAACAGACACGCCAGCATAAGCAGTAGCACCCAACAAAAACTTTGCAACGAGACCGAAAAAGTACGGTTGTTTATCTAATCAGATACTTCCTATGAAACTTTTATGGCTTAAAACTAAATTTCTGGACAGGGATTTTCCAGAAACCCGAGTCACGTGAATAGTTAACAAGAACCTAATGTGTGTGGCATGTGAGTCACGGCACCAGGAAACGGTCCGTAATCAGAGGAGGCACGGCCTCAGGAAGGCCAGAGGGGCTGAGGGGGCCGGTGGAGCCCGCCCACCCAACGCTCTGCCGACGGCTGGTCCAACAGCTCGCTCTGAAGGTGACCGGGGTCACTGAGGGCTCGTTCTCCCAGCTTAGTGATTAGATGCCAGCAGACATCTGCTCCACCCGCCGACCAGCTGCGGGGATGTGAGACCATGCCAGCATTCCCGTCATAGAGCGGGTGTGATTATTCCTGGCTCCGTGGAGCAAATGTGATTAGCAGATGTCGAAGGGGCCCGTTTTTGGCAGGCCCTGGTGAGGTGTGGAAGTGCATGCGGCCTGGGTGCTGCCGCCTGCCGTGGCCTGATGGCGCCGGGTCCTGGGCCATCACCCCCACCATCCTCCCAGCGCCCCAAGGCCAGGTCGAGCCGTGGATAGGGTGATCTGGGGTTGCAGGCCTCACACACTGCAGCAGGAGGCCTCAGTCAGAGCTGTGTCCATCTTAAGATGCTCAAGCTGGAGGATCGTGACAGTCACGCCAAAGCCATGCTGGCCGCAGTGAGCTGGGGAGAAGCAGAAGGACGCGAGAATCATGGGAGGCTGGAGCTGGAGAAGCCTCTTCCTTCGTCACGGCCAGATGGCTCCCCGGGAAACTCCGAAGCGCTTTGTAAAATCTGTTTCCGAGTGACTCAGGCTGGGAGTCTTGCAGCCTCTCCCTGGGGAGAAGGGCCGGCTTCTTCGGTGGAGGAAGGTCATGCCTCACGATTGGCTGGGACCTCTCGTTGGTTGGCTGCAGCCTTATCCCTCCTGGCGGCCCTCCTCGGACCACCCTGGCCTAGTTCCCTCTCCCCCCCGCCTTCCCACAGTTACGTGTCCGCTGGCTTCCGCTGAGCAGCCGTGCAGCGGAGGGGGAGGCGGGGGGACTGCCTCCCAGTGTTGAGTTCCTAAAGCCATGACTTTCTCCAGCAGTTCCAGTATTCTCATCCCCTGCTCAGACTCTCTGTCTCGTCTCTTGTCCCCGTTACATGTCATATGTGTGAGCGTTGTGCTGGGAATTCACAGGCACTGTGAGGAGTTTATATTCCACCTTGACCATGTCATTTTCACTACAGTTCTGTGGAGTTTTGTTACGTTAGATTGACCCTGGTTTACATGTCATGCCCTGTGTGTGTGGTTAGTCGTTCAGTCGTGTCTGACTCTTTGCGACCCCATGGACTGTAGCCCGCCAGGCTCCTGTCCGTGGGATCCTCCAGGGAAGAATACTGGAGTGGGTTGCCATGCCCTCCTCCAGGAGATCTTCCCCACCCAAGGACCGAACCCGGGTCTGCTGCATTGCAGGCAGATTCTTTACCATTTGAGCCACCAGGGAAGCCCGTCATGGCCTAATGGGTACAAAAAACTCCAAGTGGAACTTGGCTCCCCCGGAAGCCAATACCCTGGTTTCTGTGTGAACGTGGAGGTCCTAGTGCCTTTCCTTCAGGGATTGATGTGTCTCAGGTCTAAGTCAGTAAAACCAGAAAATCAGGCCCACGTGCCTCGCAGACCGTCGCCGCATTAGGGACGGTGGGTAAGCGAGGGATCGTGGTTGTGTGGGTCTCTGACTTTGCTGTCACTGATAAGGCTGGGAGGAGAAAAGCTGGAGCTCCGCCTTGAGATTCTTCAAGGTCAGTCCATGTGGCGTTTGAGGGCCATGAGGACTGAGTTGCCAGAGCGATTTAGATCCGAGTTTTTCTGAGCATGTGCCAGTGTGGCAGTTCCTGGGAGCATTTTAGGGGCTCCCTGGAGGTAACGGTCGTGATGGGAGCAAGATGGCCCTTGTCAGCCTCTTACTTTTTAATCAGCATGCTCTGCTTTGATCTGTCTAATACACAGAACTAGGGTTGCTTGTCAGATTCCATTTGATAAATCGTGTTCTGTGCTCAGAAGAAAGTTTGCAAACCGCAGGTTCAGAGGACTGACTTCTAGTAAAAACAAACACGGAGAGAAGCCTCTTTAGCCAAGCAAGTAATGATTACATTTCTGGGATCTGCGTAGATCAATCCACAGACATTTGGAAGCAGCGAGAAAGCAAAGAACTAAACAAATACATGTTTCTGGGTAACTACTATGTCACCAGGAAACTTAGTCGGTATAAACAGAACGTGCAGACTGTGACCTCTAAGTGGCAAGGGGGACATGAGACCAAGTCTAGACATCAGTGCAGGTGACTCTGCCAGGTTGTGTCATTCTTCAGTAAACCCCAGTGAGCCCAGGGCAGAAGCGTTGTAAGAGGCATGTGATAAAAGCTACCATTACTGAGAACTTTCCGCTGGCTGAGCGCTGTGCCTTGGATACATGTCGGTGCTGATACATGTAGGTTCTATTCTCCCCATTTCACATATGGGTAAATTGAGGCTTGGAGACCAAATCATTTGCCCAAGGTCACATAGCTGATAAAGTGATGGAGCTGGGGACAGGTCCCTTTGGCTAGAGTTGATGTCCTTCAGTGTTCTGCTTCATTGCTTCTGTTAGTCCCTTTTAAAATTTTTATGTTTGTGTGGATTTTCCACCTGAATGGTTTTGCTAAGTAGAGTACCTAAGGGTACCTAGTTCGAAAAATGTCTTTCTAGTCATAGTTATTATACAACTTCATGATCAACCCTGTCCAAGTTTGCTTCATATAAAGTTGACATGTGGTATTGCATATACATCATCCTCACTGGGAAAAATAAAAGAATGTAGAGAAAAGGAGCCAAAGGTCTAACCTTCCCCGTGTGTACTAAACTAAGCAGGCATGTGCAGGCCTGGAAGTGTGTGTGTGTGCCTGAATTTGATGGCTCACAGTCACCCACAGTTTTACTGGTACAGGAGAAATTAGAATTCTTGCAACCACAGCAGCAGGTAGCGTTGCTAAGGCAGATGGGAAGCTTTTGCACAAGTTTTAAGTTCTTAAATGTCAGATGTTTTTCTCGAATGGCAGTGTGGCTTCTCCAGTTCCTCTTCTGTATCACGGCCTTAGCAAAGGCTGGGTAAGGATAGACTTAGGGAGGATATGTTCTCTTACTTGGTGACCTTCCAAACGTGCACAAATCTATTCCTTATTCCTCCCAGTAACCAGATGGTTCCAATGAGAGGGCTAGATTCTGCTGAAACTTCTCTCCCGTCCATTGACTCTATTGGAGCAAGGTAGGTCCCCAAAAGAGTGAATTTAACAGGCATTTAGTTTTTTTTTTATAGGTGCATTTGGGAAAGCTGGAACTGTTTGAGAAACTATTTCACAGCACATCCAGGTGGCTTGCACACTCGGCCTCCATGCATCACACCAGAACAAGACTGAAGCTTGTACTGCGTTTCTCTCATAGAGCCAGTGAGGCGCCCCCCCTTCGGGAGAAACATGAACTTGTGTGGGTGCTAGGAAGTATTGAGCAATAACTCTCTCAAGCCACCAGGGCCCCATTTGCCTAGCAGAAATTTATGAACAGGTCCTAGCGGCTCACACAAGTTCGTTTTTCTTTCCCAAGTGGCTCATGCACTTTCTGAAAGTCATTTTTTCATCGAAAGATTTGCTGTACTGGATCGTTACAGAGACACACCTGAGAAGTCCCACTCTTGACGCCGTAGCAGATGAGCATGACTTTGCTGAAATAGGGCCTCAGATGTGGCCTCCTGATGGGGAATGTGTTGGTTAAAGGGGATGTGGAGAAAACATTGCTACATAACAGGTATCTGGCTGATCTAACAGAACCTAAGATCTTGCAGATGGTGGTAGAGCTGGACGTGGGGAAGCCTGCGCAGCTCGGACCTGATTGGTTGCGAGAGTCCCTCACAGTGACGGGCAGCTTGTCAGTGGTTTCCAAAACATCTGTCTCAAAGAGGGCGGTTGAAATTCCTACTGGGGAGTGTTTCCAGTCATTGTCCATGAGAAACGAGAGTGAGTGGGAGTAATTGAAACACAGATCCAGAGGAAATGAGTCTGTGCTCCACTTGGGATTACAATGCAGATGAGTTCCATATTTTGGTTAGGGAATGTTTTCTTTTAGAAAAGGGAAGACAAGAGAAAAAAGCTTAGAGTCTGACCAGGTTACTAAAAAGCAGACGGGAGAACGTTGGCTGAAACAGCCACTTCAGTTTGCTGTTCTTGTGTTCTGGGTGTATGTGTATATGTTCTGGGGTGTGTGCATGTGCGTGTTTGCAAGAAAATGGCCCAGGATTTCCTGGCATGCTTTTTCTGCCCTTGGCCCTACATCCCCACCAAGGTGGCCTGACCTCACCCACACGAACAGTTTTAAAACTGCTGTAGTCAGCAGAGCTGTGGATCCTCGCTGCTTCTACACAAATCAGTGACTTGAAGATTCAAACAAATGCAGTAGCCCCCTTATCCACGGGGGACACATTCCAAGACTGTCTGTGGATGCCTTGGGTTGTACCAGGCTGATGTGCCCTATGGTTTTCCTACACACAAACATGCATGATTAAGTTCAATTCACAAATTAGGCATGGTAAGAGATTAACAGCAATAATTAATAATAAAATAGAGCACTTATTAATAATACACTGTAATAAAAGTTATGTGAACATGATTTCTTTCTGTCAGAATACCTTTTTGTACAGAGTTAATGATTTTTCCATCCTAACTCAGCCATCATCATGCACTGTGTCTACAACTTCTGCACTTTGAGGCGCGGCAGCAAAACTAGCACAAACTTCTTTTTCCTTCATGATTGCGTGAATAGAAGGTTCATTTTTACTGAATATTAGCAATCCCAGCATATGAATTTTTTTCTCATTGAGAACTTTCATCTTTTCACTTACAGAAGTCTTTCCCAGCTTTTCTTTGGTGGGTCCAAATTGGCAGAATCCCTGTTCTTCCATTTGGGGCCACAGTTTAGTAATAGGAGGGTGACTTGAGAACAAGCACTGAGATACGTCTGACAGTCACAGCAAGGCCACTAAGTGACTGATGCGCGGGACAGGCTGGACACGACGATGATGTATGTCCCGGGAAGGATGGAGGAGGACTTTGCCAGATTTCATCACTCTACCCAGTGCAGAATTTAAAGCTTGTGAGCTGTTTATTTCTGCAATTTTTCATCAAATATTTTCAGACCTTGGTTGACTTTGGGTAGCAAACCACAGAAAATCAAAGCACAGATAAGAGGGACTACTACATATGTATTCATCCCATTGGCAGAAATCACAACTGAGATTTTCCTGAGTTAACTGTCAGGAAATGTCTGTTGATTCTGATTTAGAGATTTTCTTTGTCTCCTCTGTCCGCTCTGTATAAACCGTGGACTGGAGGCGCTGATTTACTCTGAGTTGCGTTCTCGACGTGCAGCTTCTGATGATTCTGAACCAAAGAGCTGAGTTCTGTTTTGCCCGCTGGGGAGTCATCCGACAGGTGGTTATGAGATTCGAATTGTGTGTGCCAAATGCCGTGCACAGATGGACTGGTGAGCAGGGGAGACGCACGCAGTCCCTGCCTTCCTGGAGGTCACGGTCTGCAGCCTCTCACAGCCTGGGGTCTGGGCATAAGGAAACCGTGCACCCAGGGAGCTGGGCAGGGCTGAGGACCCGGAGACCCTTCTTTGGCAAGTCAGGTGTCGCCTCCTCGTGTCTCCCCTGGTGCTGGTGGGTGGTCAGTGATTTTCCGAAGCCCCCCTCCTCAGGCCCCGCCGGCTCCCAGGTCAGTGGGCAGTGGTGTCAGCCCCTCAGGACCACCAGGGACGGGAAGGCTCGCCACCCGCCCCTCCCGTGGCCTGGGCCTCCTCCGGCTACAAAGTCCACCTGCAGAGTCACCTCCACCCTCCGCTCTTCGACGACCAGGCCGGCGCGTGCCGCGTCCTCCTGCGTCTTGCCCTGGTTGTCACGCGCAGCTCTCCCTGCCGCCCCCTCTTCCATCTGTGAGGCCCCGAGGTGACCTGACGGCTGAGGAAGGGCTCGCTCTGGGTGGCCTCCCTGCCGCATCGCAAGGCCAGGGTAGGGCTGCAGAAAGAGCTGCACCCGCTCCTAGCCCTTTCCCCCCGCGCCCAGGAGGCCAGGCCTGGAGGCCGGAGGAGTCTCTCGTGGACAGGGCCGAGGGCAGGGCCATCTGGCCACACTCTGCTTTCTCAGAGGGGCAGCGAGACGGGTGGGATGCCCGGAGCGCATGGGCGGGAGGGCTGGAGACCAGGGGCCCGGCGCCTGCCCGCCTGCCTGCAGGTGGGACAGCACTGCGCGGAGGCGCTGGGGTGTGGGCTGAGCAGACCCTGCGTGCGCGGCCCGTGGGGTGTGACGCTGAGTCAGATGAGGATGCAGAACTAATGTGCAGACGGTCCAGTAAGGGAGAAAAACTGCTCTTCAACCAACCTGCCCTGGAAAGCGCAGTGCGTCCAGAGGACTCCAGTCAGGCCTAAAGAGAAAGGCTTTTCTGGAAGAGAGGGCGTTCGAGGTGGACCTTGAACCACAGCTGGGAGGGGGATGCTCTGAGACGACAGGGTCAGGAGGCGACAGCACCCAGGGGGCGCAGGCGGGAACCCCGCCCGAAGGGGCGATTCCTGGAAGGTCCCGGGAAACAGTTTACAATTTACAAGTGGCCTCTGCCAGTAGACTGCACACTCCACAAAGGGACAAGGGCCAAGGGGGTCGGCAGCTCGGAAAAAGTGGGTGTGTGTGTTCCCCATTCAGAAACCCAAGCCTCTCAAGGGACCGTGCTGGAGGAAGTGTGCTCTGGGTTAACGTGAGGCCCCGACGAGATTGTTAGCTTTTCTTTCCCTGATGGCTGGTCAGAGCCATCACACAATGCTGGAGGATTTATTTCCAAAGGATATGGAGGTAGTTGGACAAAAGCCTAACTACAATGGGTTGTTTTTTTTTTTTTTTAGCATCCAAGGTCACAGCTATTAAATTTCTGTAACTTAAGGATTCTAGAATTACAAATGGCTTGCCTCCTAAAGTGGACCTTTGTCATAATTCAAACTCAGAGCATTCTAATGTTGTTTCTTCTACAGAAATACAGTTTTTAATGTGGGGGAGCTGCTATTTTTCTGTTTTCTTAAGTTAAACTTAAGCTTGGTGGTTCCAGTTCTTGCCATTGGTCGGCTCGGTGGACACAGGCAGTGACTGCCCTCACTTCAGGAAGTTTGCATGTACTTAGCAGCTCTCTTTAATTATTTCCATTTTCCTGCCATGCACGTCTGAACTGTAAGTTCTCTTTTCTCGGGGGTTCACTTTTTATGTATTTCCCCCTTTTGAGTGTTAATCGATCCCCAACCCCCAGAAGGCCAGGACCTGTCTTAGTAACTGATTTGTCAGGTGCTAGGCTGGTGACCCTGCGGGAGTTTATGGACAGGACCCCTGCCTCCTTTCCCAGGGACTTTGTGACTGGCCCAGCCGTGAGCACGACAGAGTGTTCTCCACATGGCGGCAAAGGGGGCTTGTCCGTGGGGAATCTGGAACCTCCGCTAGTGGCTCTTGTGGCTCAGGCCTGCACTCAGGGGCCATTCGGGAGGAGTGGGAAATGTCAAAGAAAACAGCCTTGGGCCTCTGCTCAGAGCGTTCATAGTTTACCATCAATAAATACTTGAGAGGTGCTCACTCCCCTCTCTCTAGTTCCCCCAAAGTTTTCTGTCTCCCACCTTCACTGCTGGCCAGTGGAGAAGTCCCTTTAGATGACTTCTTTCAAAGCAGCTGATTCAGAGTCTGTCCTGTGAACCACCGCCACCGGGACGGATCTGGGCTGAAGTGGGGGTGGTGGATGGCAGGGAGGTGGGGGCCGTGATTCCCTGGAGAAGTGGGGGTGGTGGATGGCTGGGAGGTGGGGGCCACGACTCCCTGGAGAAGTGGGGGTGGTAGATGGCTGGGAGGTGGGGGCCGCGACTCCCTGGAGAAGTGGGGGTGGTGGATGGCTGGGAGGTGGGGGCCATGACTCCCTGGAGAAGTGGGGGTGGTAGATGGCTGGGAGGTGGGGGCCGCGACTCCCTGGAGAAGTGGGGGTGGTGGATGGCTGGGAGGTGGAGGCCGGGACTCCCTGGAGAAGTGGGGGTGGTGGATGGCTGGGACGTGGGAGCCCAGACTCCCTGGCGATACCTCAAGCAGTTAATCAAGAGACACACTTCCTCTCAGTGGGAGGCCAGGGATTTTCTGTTCTTTTGTTCTTTTTTTCTTCTTTAATGTTTTTTTAATTTGGTAGAAGTTACATAATATACAACATAGTATTTTCACCATATTTGCCTGTACATTTCAATGGCACTGAGTGCATTCACACTGTTTTGCAACTCTCACCATCATTATCTCCTGAAGTTTTTTATCTTCCTAAACAGAAACTCTGTCCCCATTGGACACTGAGTCCGCACTCTCCCTCCCCCACCCCGGCACCTACTGTTTACTTTCTGTCTCCGTGAATTTTATTCTAGGTACCTCCTATAATATACACCTAATGTATATTGTAATGCATTTTTAATGCTAACTTACTGTATGTCCTACAAACAGATTGTACCTTCTTTTCTTCCCCCTGTGTATACAGTAGTTTCTCATTAGTTATCTACTTAATACATAGTAATGTGTATATGTCAATCCTAAGCTCCCGATTTACCCCACCCGTCCTCTCTTCCCTTGGTTTCCCTGTTTGTTCTCTACGTCCGTGTCTCTGCTTTGCATACAGGTTCACCTATACAATTTTGCTAGATTCCGCATGTATGCATTACGATACCATGTTTGATCTGCAAGGAGATCAAACCAGTCAATTCTAAAGGAAATCAGTCCTGAATATTCATTGGAAGGACTCGATGCTTAACCTGAAGCTCCAGTCCTTTGGCCACCTGATGCAAAGATCTGACTCAATGGAGAAGACTCTGATGCTGGGAAAGATGGAAGGCAGGAGGAGAAGGGGACGATAGTTGGATGGCATCACCGACTCGATGGACATGAGTTTGAGCAAGCTCCAGGAGTTGGTGATGGACAGGGAAGCCTGGCATGCTGCAGTCCATGCAGTCTCAGAGTCAGACACAAAACTGAGTGACTGAACTGAACTGATACCGTGTTTGTTTTTCTCTGTCTGACTTACTTCACTCTCTATGACAGTCTCTGGGTCCATCCATGTCCCTTTGTTTTTAATGCTAACATTCAGGCCATTTTCCCTCATGGTCACCTCAGGCTGGGCTCAGAAAGGCTTCCGTGGTTCTCCCTGGTGAGGCTAGAGGTCAGCACTCTTCCCTCACCAGAGACACAGGGAAGTCACAGTCCTTGGGTTTTCTTTGTTACTGAAGGTTTCTTTGTTACAGTGTGGGACATCCTCCCTGGTCCCCATAGCAAGGTAGCGGCTGCCTTCCAGGCCTGCGTGGTTTGTTCAGACAAGCAGACTGTCCGAATCAGTCCCAGAGAGCCGCTTCAAAAAGACCACCGTCTGCCCCATGGAGGAGGAGCTTGTTGTCAAGGGCTGTGGTTAAAACAGTGAATTTGGGAGCTGCTTTAGTGTGCCACTTATGAGTCAAGGCTGGTCATGTAGCAGCAGCAGCAGTGGATGTTTGAATAAGTGCCAAGACCACAGGTGCCAGGAATGATCCCAGGCACCTCTGTTTCCTCCCCATCCTAAGGAGACTGAAAATGGGCAGGGCAGTTCTCTTCCCAGCCAGTTCTCACTGGTGACCACCGGGCCCTCTGCCTCCTGCAGGCTGTGAGAGGCAGGCCCCTGTGGTTCCTGAAAAGAATGGCTGAGGCCAAGGTCTTTGGCCTGATGTGACTGATATTTTAGGACTGAAAAGAGGAACTTGCATGGGAGCTTGCATTGCTTTTGGAAAGACACATGTTTCTTCCATCAGTTTTGCTGCGTTGGCAGGCAAAATGTTGCAAACTCAGAGATCATCACCAGTCCCTTTTTAAGGAAACAAACAAGACCATGACCCAATTCAGTCTCTTTTCATTTATTTTACAGTGTATGGCTCAAACATTACCAAAGAAAACTGGACGGGTTCCCTTTCATATTTCAGTTAACATGAAACATGTCTCCTAGCACACAAGGGGATGGCTCCGGATGGGCATGGTGTGCATCATGTTTGCTATGTGCTTAGCACTTTGCTGGTGCAAAACAAATGCCAAGAAAGGTCTGTTTCTCCTGAAACAAGGAAATTGTTGTGTATGGATATATGTGTAGGTGTATGTTCTTTTAAAAGCACTTCTGTTTGCCACACAGTGTGCTAATCACCTTTCGAGGCCACCTAGAGTTTTTCTATATGAAACATGGAGAGAGCCTTAAATTCTGAACTGTGTGGTCCTCACCAAGTGCAGTGTGAGATCAGAGAAGGGAGAGCTTTGTGTGGGTTGGAATGGAATTTTAAAATATACCTTATTAACTTCAAAGGCAGACATATGGAAATGCTAATAACTTTAAAAAAGCAAAATGTTTGGCCAGTTTGTGTAGAAACTGTGAGTGCGGGTGCGGAAAGTGCTGGGCGTGGCTCCATGGTTTGGGGGCTCCATCCCACAGGCCCACACCCTCTGCCCCCGGGGGCCGCCTGACCCAACACCACCCCCAGGGGCTGCAGCCGCTCATTTCCTCCCCTAGCTGTCCGTGCAGAGGGTGCAAAAGCTGACCTTTCTCTGGAGAGTGGGATGGTCAGAGGGGGTGGCGGTGGTGTTTAGTCGCTCAGCTGTGCCCGACTCTCTGCGACCCCAGGTGCTGCAGCCTGCCAGGCTCCTCTGTCCATGGGATTTCTCAGAGAAGAATACTGGAGTGGGTTGCCATTTCTTACTTCAGGGGATCTTCCCAACCCAGGGCTGGAACCCACGTCTCCTGTCTCCTGCGAGTCTCCTGCCCTGCAGGCGGGTTCTTTACCGCGGTGATGGGTCAGCAAATCTTTGTTGAGCACCAACTGTGTATAATGAAGAATAGCCACTTTTGTTAAGTGCTTGGGTGTGCAGAGTCCTTTGGGAAGCCTTGTGCATACAAATGGTAACTTCCCACAATAACTCAGTGCAGTGCTGAGCTAAGTGCTCCTCAGTTCCGGGGAGAGAGTGGCTTGCCTAGGGTCATCACACTGCCGCTGGATGGCAGAGCTAGCCTTTGGACGAGGTTGCAGACAGGATTGTGTCTCCTGGTGAGATGGTGCCGGGCTCCCAACAACAGAGGATTCGTGGCGTGTGGTTGCAGACCTCAGCAGTCTCTGGATCTTCAACAGGGACCATGTGAAGAGGCAGCTCACGCTGCATGTGCCCCTCCGCCCAGGCCTATGGAGAAGGGGAAACTGTGTCCACACAGGGATCATGTGAAGAAAGGGAAATATGGAAAAGGGCGAACTGCCAATGCAGGTGCGGCGGCTTACCTTCAGAATTAGTGCACAGAGTTGAATGTGAAGGTGGGTGCCATGGGCAATGGTTCTTGTTGATTTTGGAAACATAGTCTCTGTGGTGTAGTCACATCGGCGGGTAGGCAGCTGAAGGAGTGAAGCAGGCTGCTGTAGCGTGAGGCAATATGGACTGGTCGAGACTGGGGGAAACTGGAGAATCTGTGCCCTGTCTAAAGAGAACAGCCACTACCCAACGCCAGTGATCAGTTGTCATGTGGAAATGTTAAGTCCGATATTGCCAGTGTATTGATCTTTTCCCCCTGAAAGAAAAGCCAAAAATTTGAATTTTTACATTGTCTTTCAATTTTGAATGTTTGCTGCTAATTTTTAAAAGTTTAATGGATCAGCTGTTGTATGTAAGCCTCCAGTTTTTGAGCTCTCTGAAAGAATAGGAATAGACGTGGGGGTGTGGAGGTTGGGAACCCCAAGTCAGAAGATCAGCAGTAGCAAGCACATCTCACATCAGGCCCTCCTTGCACAGGTGTTCCTCACCCTTCAGTGTGCATGCAAGTCCCTAGGGCCCTGTTCACGGGTGCATCCTGGCCCAGGAGTTCAGGGGTGGGGGTGGGGGGTGTCTATTGAGAAAGATTCTAGGCTTAGTGGGCAAAGGCGCTGTGATAATTAATGCCTTCTACTATGAGTAGAGGAAAGGGAAATGACTTGACACATTTTCCGTCTCTGTAGTACAGCAAGGTGATAAAGTCAGTTGTATGTTTCTGGTCATTTCCAGGGTTCCCCTAAAAAGGCAGAATTTGAGAACACAGCTTGGTCAGCTTTTGAATTTTACACCCTTCCTTACTTGTACACACTCCTCCATATAAGAACTTGGATTCATCTCTCTGCCTTCTGGGAAACTGGGATAAGACTATCAGACTTTCAACTTGGGTGGGATAAAAAGAGACTTAACTGATTGACCCTCCCTTCCTTGTGCTGTATGCTGAGGATAAAAGCTATGTCTTGCATATGTTGGTGTTCTGTTACTTCCACATGGCCTTGGCTTCCCTTCAGCATGGGGTCCATGGTGGGAGGAAAGGGTGGGTGCCGAGGAAATTGCTTTGAGCAGAAATCATCTTGTTTCCATTCACTTAGAGCTGCTCTTGGAGCCCTCCTCAGGTCCCCTGCCTGTGTTCACTGCCCTTGGAGTTGTGTGCCAGGAAGCAAGATGCTCTTTCTAATTGGGCAAGTGGGAGGAGAGGGACTGGGTGAGCCAGGATGGGCTGGCAGTTGACACCTAAAAATAGATCTTTTTCCTCATGAATAAACATGTTTGGGGGGCAAAATGCCATGCATGTTTCTAGCCATGCCAGACAGGTCAGCCAAGGAGGCCGACGGGGCCAAGGTGCAGCCAGGTGGGTGGAATGCCAGCCAGAATGGGGTTGCCATGACAACAGGGCCCCTGGAGAAAGCTTCAGGGGCCTCCAGGGAGTGGAGGCCCATCTCAGATCTGAAGCCAAAGTGTATGTGCACGTAGGATGGGAGAGTGGGAGGGTAGAGGGCTGGGCCAGTGCTGCTTAGACTTTACGTGCCTGTGAATGTTAACGTGGATTCTGATTCAGGGCTTCTGGCTGGGGTCTGAGATTCCTTAGGTCTCACACGCTCCCAGGGGCAGCCGAGGTTGCTGGTCCGGGGAGCACACTTTGAGGGGCAGAGGGTTCAAGTCCACCGTGGACGTCAGGACTCTGAGACAGGGCGAAGGCACCAGGCAGGCGCGTTACCCCACGCCATTTATATCATCTTGTGTTTGGCCTGAGCTAAAAAAAAAAATGGCAAGTGCTTTGACAGCTGTTTCTCATCATACTGAGATGTTTTCCTTGCCTGGTGATGGTGGTGACACTTTAGAGTAAAAGCAAAATTGAGTGTTGTGTATTATAATTTTGCTGGTTGAAATGCATATGTTTAGGCAGATTCTATTGTCTATGTAACAATTCAGTAAATGCAGCCTGTGATAGTTGATATATAACTGAGGCTCTTCTGAAATAATGGAGCAGATTTTAGCAACATTTTAAGAGCCAAAGAAGAGCTCAGGCATTAGATCTGGGAGATTAAAGTCATTTTGATCATTTAAAAACTTTGATGAGAATGTAGGTCGCTTGCCCTGTGCAGGGGAACAGAGCCATTCCTTGAGAGGCTGGGGTCCCTATCCCATCTCTCGGAGAATGAGCGTGACCTGCTGGTTGGTTGTGTCTGGAAGTGGCAGCACTCTCTGTTAGCAAGACCATAGCCAACTTGTGGCTGAATAATAAGTAGCATCCTTCCCCGAACCCTGGGTGTGTTGGTCCCATATCCTCTCAGTCTTCAAGTGATCCAGTTTGCTCCCCTTGACTGTTTTCAGGCTATGACATGAGTCTGTTGTTGGCATGGGCTCCTCACAAACTGTAGCAAAGTCTGGCTGTGGAAGCCGTGACGGGGTGACTTTCATAGAAGGAAGCCTAGCCCTCTTCATGGGTCTTTTGATCCACTCCCACTTCCCTCATGGGAGGATGCTGAAGTCCCTCCCCAGGGTATCAACTGTCTGTCTGATTATTACAACTCTGAGACTGCGGGGCTCCAGCTTTGATCCTGATTGTGTTCTAGAGATGGTTATCTCTCTGTGTCGGGATCCAGAGCCCGTTGTCTTGGGGATCTGCTGTGATCAGGCCCACCGGAGGAGCCAATAGCTGCCTGCCCCTGGGAATGGAGTCCAGGGGACAGTAGCCATGATGTGTCCGTGGTGACCCACAGACACCCCCAGCCAGGCTGTGCAGGGGAGCGAGGGCTCAGGCTCCCTGCTTCCTGCGTGGGGGCCCCAGGCTGGACGGCCTGGGCAGGCGAGGTTGTGAGCTGGCAGCGGGGTGAATGGGCACGAGCTCTGTGTGTGGATTTCCTCTCCTGACCCCATCAGCTTCCCGTGGCTCTGGGCAGCTCTGGTGGGGACCCCAGGCCTTTGTGCATCTCCACCCCTCCCCACCAGTCCTGCCGGCCACTATGTACAGTCCTGTCCATGCTTTCGGGAACAAGAGACTCGCAGGAGCAGGGACTGAGGTGGGAAGGGGGTCTCAGCACCAGAGGGGTCCAGAGCGGGCTTTCTGAGGGTTATCTTCACCTCTGTGATGTGCTCAGGGTGTGAGTTAAGTGGGAGGCCAGGCTCCGTGCATGTGGGCACCAAGGGTCCCACTCCAGCTCAGGACCGTCTCTGTGATTCCTTGGCAGAACTGCCTTCTCTGGGACCCCATTCTTTTATGTCTGACCCTGTGCCATGTCCCAGGACTCAGAAGAAGCCTCGTTTCCCTTTGTGGGATGTGAAGAACTATCATGTAATGGGACGGGGGTGGGGGGACACTAGAAAATGTGTTGTTTTTCTTTCCCTTTCACTCCTATGAAGTTGATGACTTTTCTTCCTACATTCCAGCACTCTTGTTCAACCTGAAACAAAATGCCATGAAAGCTTTTAAGTTTTTGCCATGAACTTACAGTACAGGGTGAAAAATAATATTCTGAGATTTGAAAAGCTTAAGTTGAGGCGGCTGTGTGATTTTGGCAGTGTTTCCTTCCGTGAACTCCCTGCCCCCCATCTCAGCCCCTGCCTTGCCTGTCACGGGTTGGCAGAAACGGCGAGTTTTGCCGGAGTGGAGGGGCATGGCCAAGGCCTGCTTGGGCAGAGGGGGCCCTGGGGCCCAAGCTTAGGCCCTCCAGATCTGCACCCGTTTTAGTAACATGGGAAGTAGAGAAGACAGACCCTACATCTGGTTCCGCCTTTGTGTTCCTATTTTTCTTTGAGTCCGAAGGATGGCCGGGAAAGAACAGCCAGCAGTTCCACCGTGTGTGAGTCAGTACCGGGGGGATGGGTGAGGAGTGGGACGGGGAATCACTGAGTCATGGGCGCTGCAGCCGCCAGAGTCCCCCCGCAACAGCTCCTTCATCACCGCCTCACTTATGGAGGCGCCACGGAGGCCCTGGAAGAGCAGAGGACCCGCCCAGGGACACACCTGACCGGGGACAGGTGCTGGAAGAGGAGCAGATTCCCGGACTCACAGTCCAGTGCTCCAGCGTGCTTCCCAGGATCCGCTCACTCGCCCATCTGGCCGGGTCCCCGAGCAAGCTGCTGGGTCCAGACCCGGGCTGCTGCCCTAGCCTGTTCTCCCAGCCTCTGACCCCCAGAGAGCCTCTCTGCTTTCCCTCCAGGGGGGTCTGCAGGGTAACCTAATGACGGGGCTCTGGTTCCTGGAGAGGCCCCACTGGGACCCTCTGGGGCAGACTGGCCAGCGTCCTCATCCTGCCCCTCCTCTCCCTCCAGCAGCATCCAGCGTCAGGCGGTGGTTCGGCTGCAGCTGCCCAGCTCCTGCCTCCTAGGATGCCATCTGGGGTACTGCTCCCCCGCACAGAGGCTGGTGAGGAGCAGCCCCACCAAGGCTCACAGTGGGAGCCGTGGGGCCTGCACCCCCGCCAGGCTGCGCCCGTCTCGCGGCCTCCACGCTTTTCTTGCTCTAAGAGCCTCTCTGGCCTTTTTTCCCCCTCCCTTTCTTTCTTAGAACAATGGCTTAAAATCTAAGGCAGTGACTGCAGGTTTGGAAGGGAATGGTGGACCTGGGGCTTAAAAAATTTAATAAAACAGCTTTAGTTCTGGGAATGAAAAGAAACAATTTAAGGTGTTGATAAATGCTTGGCAGAGTTCTTTTCCTCTTTTCAGAGCTGATCCTGCAGATTAGGGTTTTGGCACATGGCTTATTACTTAACAACCCATACAAGCAGAGAGAAATGTAAATGATGCTGTTTTTTTTTTTCTTTTCTTCTGCTGAAAAGGGGGCTCTGACCTTGGAATACAAGCCTTTAGTTTAAGCACTGACATCTTTCCAGCTGGAGTGGGCTTTTTCCTCTTATTTCCTTTGTTGGAGGAGATTGAAAAGTTAACGCTTTTACTTACCTTTCCCAGGGTATCCCACACCTCCCAGCTCCCACCCTCTCATAATGTTAACAGTACATTTACAAACTAATACTGGTATTGTCCATTCTGATTTGTTCTCATATACATTTTTCACATGTCTTCTAAGGAATGTCATAGGCCAACACTTTGTTCATTTGGTTTGAATTACTGTTGCACCTAATGGGACAAAGCTTCATTTGTTTAAAAATGATTCAATAGTTAAGATTTAATGGCCAGTGTGAATGTGTGTGTCCAATCACTCAGTCATGTCTGACTCTCTGCAACCCCGTGGACTATAGCTTGCCAGGCTCCTCTGTCCATGAAACTTTCCAGGCAAGGATACTGGGGCAGCTTGCCATTTCCTTCTCCAGGGGACCTTCCCAACCCAGGAATCGAACCTGCATCTCCTGCATTGGCAGGAGAATTCTTTACCACTGAGCCACCAGGGAAGCCAATTAATGGTCAGTGCGCCCCAGGATATCTTCACATACGAATGTGCCTCTTGTGGGGGAATGTGAAAGAAGTCTTCTCAAACCTTGGTTTCTGAAAGGATGAACTGCACTGAGTTAGACCTAAGTTAATTTTCCCTGCAGTTGACTAATGAATGCCTGAACATCCAAGGAAGCACAGAATTTGTCTCCTGGACCCCACTGGTAAGGGTGTATATGGCCTCAGTGAAGGAGAGAACAGGTGATGAGCCTCTGAAGTCAGCTGAGATGTGGCCCAGTCTACACAGCACTGGGTCTACACTGAAGCAGAGCTCATTTGGCACCCTTGGCCTAGCTTAGCGTGCCTGCTCGTCAGCACACAACAAGCAAGTTTGCTGCCATCCTGCTCACTCACTGTCAGGGGAAATACTACTAGTCCACGTCTTTCACTGAATTTTTGCCTCTGTAATTACTTGGAAAACCACTGAAATGGACCTCATCATAGTAAACTGACCCTAGAGTCATTTGGATGGAAACTCTGGTGTTTTGGTTAAAAAGATGCAAAGAGAGAGATCTGACTGAGGTGGTGGTGGTACCTCCCCAAACAACTTCATCTAACTGGTTTTCTCATTGGGTTTAGTTGTTTTGTTTAGGTTTTTTTTTATTTTTTCTATGTATTCCTAGTGTAATTGAACTTGTAACAACATGGGCTTGAACTGCGTGGGTCCACTTGAACTGTGTGTGGATATTTTTCACTAGTAAATACTATAGTATTGCAGAGTCCCCAGTAGGTTGAATCCTCAGATGTGGGGGGACCATGGATACAAAGGGCTGACTTTAAGTTAACACAGATTCACCCCTGTGTTGTTCAAGGGTTGAGAACTGCATTCGTCAGTTAGCTGAGATGCACTGCATGCTTTAATCTAAGAGCTTTGTTGTTTTTGGACAATAAGCAGGTCCTGAGATAGGTGGGTCAGATGTTGTGTGTGCGTGTGTGCGCGCTCTGTGTCCATTGTGTCTGAGTCTTTTGCGACCCACTGAACTGTAACCAGGCTCCTCTGTCCATGGGATGCTCCAGGCAAGAAGACTGGAGTAGGTTGCCATTTCCTCCTCCAGGGAATCTTCCCAACCCAGGGGTTAAACCCACTTCTGTGTCTCCTGCGTTGCAGGAGGATTCTTTACCCGCTAAGCCATCAGATGTTAGCTTCATAATGCTCTCTGGGACCCAGGCTCCTTCTGACCTTCTGCTACACTTTCTCTAGCACTGCACTGTTCATTCTTGAAGTTCCCATCAGAGCCTTTCTGGTCACGTTCCCCAGCCGGAGAGGAACCTGTGCCAAAGCTGAGTCAGGTCCTTTGTTTTTTTCAGGTTTTCTTTTTTGGTTTTGGTTTCTTCAGGTTTTGTTTTGGGTTTTTTTTGTTTTTTTTTTAGGTATAATTAACAAGTGAAGTTCTAATAATATATTTAAGGTTGCAGTGTGATGATTTCGTATACATTTTTCATTGTGAAAGGATTCTAACTATTAACACAATCTCACTATTAACACAAAGGTTTTTTTTTTATTTTTTGGGGGGATTTTAAAAATGTTTTTGGTAAGAGAACCAGATCCTTTTTAATATCTTTTCCAGAAAATGTTCCCCATTTTGTCCACTTAAATCTCATTGGCCATTCCATCTGCAAAAGAGGCTGAGAAATGTGAATTTTTTTAGTTAGGTACATTGCCAACTCCCACCCCACCCCATAGTGTTTCTTTCAGGGTCAGGAATGAGGTGATGCAAATTAAGCATTCTCTATCAGTGGTAAGGAAGTACCAAAAACCTCAGTAATCGAGGTAAATGATGTCTTAATGCAATGTTACAGTACCATATTAGAGCTTGAGGCAAAAGAAAAAATTGGTCATGTTGATCCAATCTTTATTTAAAATTTTTATGTTTTTTCATTTGCTGTTGTTCAGTCACTCTTTGTGATCAACTCGTTGTGACCCCATGGAATGCAGCATGCCAGGCTTCCCTGTCCGTCACCAACTCCCAGAGTGTGCTCAAACTCATGTCCATTGAGTCGGTGATGTAATCCAACCATCTCATCCACTGTCATTCCCTTCTCCTCCTGCCTTCAATCTCTCCCAGTATCAGGGTCTTTTCTAATGAGTTGGCTCTTTGCATCAAGTGGCCAAAGTATTGGAACTTCAGCTTCAGCCCTTCCAATGAATATTCAGGATTGATTTCCTTTAGGATGGACTGGTTTGACCTCTTTGCAGTCCGAGGGACTCTCGAGAGTCTTCTCCAACACCTCAGTTCAAAAGCATCAATTCTTTGGCTCTCAGCCTTCTTTATGGTCCAACTCTCACATCCATACGATGTTTTACATTATCGCTTATTAAGACGTTCATCAAGGTTAATGAGTTTTTTGGCATCCCCTTTAATTTTGTGCTCAAGGCGAGTGCCTTACTCTCCTCACTCCAGTCGCAGCCAGTGGTTTTCTTAGTGAAGAAGAAGAGGATACCGGGTAGGAGCCAGTCCTTGCCAAGGAGGGATCCCGTTGCTCACCCGTATCCTTACCTCCTTACCCACTGCTGAGTGAGTGAGTAAACTCACGTTGGGGGAGCACCGTTGGCAGGCAGGGCAACAGGGAGTGATGTTCGTACAACCCAAGAACCGCTCACAAACAACCCCAGGCTTTTGGGAGTAGACTTATAGTAGCACCTGTATAACCGTAGGTAGAATTCTCAGATGAGTATAGATGCCTTCGGTGACCAAGAATGAGTGTGTGTGATCAGAGGGGTCGCTTTGGGGTCCATGTGGCAAAAATGACCTCATGAAGGATGGGCGCTCACTGGGAGAGAAATTAATGAAGACATCACGTCAGGGGAGAACTGTCCAGCTCCTCACTGCATGTGTGGTCACACCTCTCAGAATGAATGAATCTGGTTCAACTTGATTTCATGTTGATTTTATGCCTTCTACAAGGAGCATTGGAGAAAAGTAGCCTCCCTTGTGGCTCAGCTGGTAAAGAATCCATCTGCAATGTGGGAGAGCTGGGTTTGATCCTCGGGTGGGGAAGATCCCCTGGAGGAAGAAATGGCAACCCACTCCAGTATTCTGGCCTGGAAAATCCAATGGACAGAGGAGCCTGGTGGGCTATAGTCCATGCGATCGCCAAGAGTTGGACACGACTGAGTGACTAACACTAAACTGTTACTACTAGCCTAAGGTCATATGTGTTTTGAAACCAAAAATAGTTTATTTGCTGTTTTAAAATCCTAACGATGAACAGTTGACTCTTGCACAACACAAGGTTGAACCGTGCTGGTCTACTTAGGGATATTTTTCCAATAATAAATGTTACAATTGGCAGTAAGTTGACTCCACGATGTGGAACCCTGGATACAGAGGAACTGAGGTCATGGAGGTTCAGCTACAAGTTATACTTGGATTTTCTGACTGTGCAGAGAAAAACCTCCTGTGTTGTTGAAGTGTAAACTGTAATTTGTTTATTAGTTTAGAATTTTAAAAATAATTTTGAACAATCATCTAGAATTTCAGAGAAACTTATTTTAAATTTCATGACAAAATCATTTGTAGTTTTAGAAGAGTTCTGCTGATGGTATTTAGTTATGAATTGAAGTGCCCTTGAATAATTATATAAAAAATAAAATGTCTAATAAAAATAAAAGCCATAAGTGGATTTTTTTTTTGTTTTTATTAGTTGGAGGCTAATTACTTTGCAATATTGTAGTGGTTTTTGCCATACATTGACATGAATCAGCCATGGATTTACATGTGTTCCCCCTCCCACCTCCCTCCCCATCCCATCCCTCTGGGTCTTCCCATTTCACCAACCCTGAGCTCTTGTCTGATGCATCCAACCTGGGCTGGTGCATAAGTGAATCTTATGGCTTAATGTGATATAGTCAGGAAAAATACCATGAAAATCTCCCTTTTTGGTAATGCTTCTGCTATAGACAAAATGACATGCAAACAATCTACTGTATGGGGGTTGAGACTACTTTATTTCTTTCCCCCTTTCTTCTTCTAGTTTCCAGAAACTTCAGGTAGATTTTTAAAAATTATTTTTGCAAATTGTTAAGTGAATCAGTACCTAAAACAGACAAGTGCTTTTGGAAGTGTTGCTGCATTCACAGGACTGATTTTTACAGGGATATTAAAAAAACATTTTGTGGCTATGATTCATACCCTGATGCTCTTATAAATTCTTGCATTGCAGAAATTCATGATTCAGTCTGTCAGATGATTTCCCTTCTTGAGACTGTAGTATTGCGAAAATTCGGCAATTTGTTTCACAAATCCTTTCATCTGCCTCCTTGTGTAATGCTTTCTGTTTTTAAAGCTGTGAGCATTTTATCACCCAGCCCCACGCCAGCCTTGCTGCATGGCCTGGCTCCATCCTACACTAAGCCCTGTTGCCCGCAGACTGTAAAACACTTTTCAGAGGCATTCTGTGGCTTCACGCTTCAGGGAAAGTACTTTGTCAGTTCTTTTCAACCTTTCACAGGAATGATATGACAGTGAAATGAAAACATCAGGAAAAGTACTTTTCAATTCTTAAGAAGACACCTGCTGTAGGATTCCAGGTGTTGGCAAAGGTAAACTGTTAAGGTATGAAGGGGTTGTCTTTGACAGGACTCTGCCAATTAACATTTGGTTGTCTGTGTCCAGTTGAAGAATGAATTTCTAAAACACAATTTTTCAAAGTTTGTTAGCATTAGACTGGTTAATTTAGAAGTATCTTGGTTGTATTTATTAGCTCTTTCGAATATGGACACTGTGTCTTGGATCTTGGAGGGGATGCTCTGTATTTATTGATTCAATTAAATGGCCCATGCCTCAGTTTCCCCTTCCTTGAAGCAGGATCCTAGTGCTTACCTAAAAGCTGAGGGAGGAAGTTGAGCTGCAGTGCATGCATGGTCCTTGATTAGCCCAGCAACTGCTGCTTTAGAAAGCCCATGAATGGCACCATGACTTTGAGTTACTGCTGCCTGAACATGTTCTGCACCAAATACACAAACATGGCAGTGAGTTGCAAAGAATGTGGTAAAGGACGGTGAGAACATAAAGTAGGGAGCATGCAAACGGTTGAGTTAGGACCATTGTATCTATTTTGTACTTAGAGAGCCACACCAGATATAGTTCTGAGGCTAAATGCCTGCATGAAAAAATGTGTGGGGTTAAACATGTCAGGATTCTGTTTCTGGGAGCACAGTTACACTGAGCCAGCCAACTGTAGACAGATGGTAGTGTTTCAGAGATCAGTGGTAATCATAAAAGGTCCTGGCAGCTGTCAGGTTCAAAAAATAAAGAGGCTTATCAGAACTGAAAAACAAGAGAAATGGAAAGCAGAGATTGATGATATTGGGTGTTGCAGTTCCCATTCATGCTTCCTGTCTTCAGGACTTGGGACGGGAAATATTGGTGACACTTCACATTCTCTTCCACGCACTTCAACCAACATCATGGATCTGAATAAATAAAGCTGGCGGGGAGAGGAGGGTGGTAGGTGGAGTGGTATAGATGATTTTTCCAGTTTAATGACTTTGGTCAGTTTCTCTTTTGATGAGACTAAAAACTGTTACAATCATGAAATTCAAACATTTTACCACCTTTTTTTCTTTCCTTTCTATGTGACCGAAGTAAAATCTAAAATCCTTCATTCCTCAGCTCTACTAGAAATACAGTGAGGCTGGCCATCTTTACTGATTTTTAGAGAGAGGACTTTTTGTATCAAATTTGGGAACACAAAAAGGGTCAGGTAAAAATCATGTGATGGGAAGCTGATCCAAATTTTGGTCCTTTTTGAATTAAAAATTGTCCTCAGCACCGAGAGTGGACTATACCTCCTGGACGGCAGTCAGACAGTCATGTTGCCGTTTATCAGCCTTCCTCATGGCTGAGCTCTCCTGGCCTTCTCATTTGAACTTTTGAAAAATCTCCTCAGCATTAAGAGCTTCCCTGAAGCTGGATCTTGAGCATCTTGCATCCTGATTTCCAGACAGAATTGAGTTAAAAACACAGTAACTGAGTCCGTTTGTTTTTCTGTCTCCAAGGTGTTTGGCCCCACGTTCGTCCTCCCAGCCTGAGCGGGAGAGGAACACAGTTACTCACTGACAGGAACGAGCTCTGGAAACTTGTCCAAATGGCTGGGGAAGCCCAGTTCTCCCTTAAGCAGGACTAAATGTTTCCCAAATTAATTCTGACAAAGTGAGTTTAGAGTCAACTTTCTGGAGTTTCTCAAAATGATTGAGGGTATTTTAAGTCAACTCTTTGTTGGCTGTTTTTCCAGTGTCTACCCCCTACTACCTGTTGGGAGCTTCATTTATGTCAAACACTTTACTTTCTAAGCTATGCTGTGGGAGTTTTTATCGTGTAAAAATTTCCCTGGAATGTAAATGCCCTATGATGTCTTTGGTTTGATGTTGGGGTCAAATGCAGGCCGCTGTGTGACCTTCCTTCAGGAAAGAATGGACGCTTGTTTTGCTTTGCTCGTTTGGTTCTCAGCGTGCTTTCAACCAGCAACAACACAGTAGTGTTAGGGGTAAAAATCACTTGCCTCCGTGGGGTTTTTGGGTGGACAAGACTTGGGATCAGAAGATTATAGATGTGTGGGCGCGTGGTCTCATGTTAATGTGTGTAGCCTTCAACGCTAGGCACAAGCCTGCTACTATTCTGGGTTATTTATTTTACTTTAATGAGCAAAGAGAAATATGGTGCACTTGAATGACATAATAATAGACAACAGCATGTTCTTGAGTTATAAGTAAATCATGGTCAGAAAAAGACAGTGAAGAGGGTGTTTCACTAAATATTTCCAGGCTTTGTCTCACAAAGGCTTGGTGGTATTTTGGAGTGGCTAATTAGGAGATAGATCCAATTTCGTGCTGCCTTCTCTGTGAGTCAGATGACCATTGGAAACAGCTTATTTCAGACTGCAGCTACCGGATACAGTCACTGACGATTTCCAAACCCAAGATGGTTTGAATGCTGATTGAGTCACAGTGTTTGTGTTCTGACTGTCCCATCAAACCCAGGCCGCGTGGGAAGCGCCGATGACACGGGCTGGGTTGGAGAGGCGAAGGTCTGTTCCTGGCTGCAGCGGGGAGGCAGGGGCTGGGGCTGAGCAGGGGGCTGCTGTCCCCGCCCAGCAGTGTGAGGTCTGCCCGTCCCACCGCGGGGCCCAGGGCTCAGTTGGTGGGAGACGTCCTGGTCTGAAGCTCCTAATCCCTGCTGTCAAAGGCAGGGGCCTCGGAGCAGCCCTGGGGCCCTGCAACCTTTCTCAGCAGGCTCGGGGGTGTCTCCAGAATGAGCTGGACAACAGCGCCCGGCAGAGAGCAAGACTCCAGGGCTCGCCTCTCCCCACTTCTTCAGCATCTGCTCCTGTTACTTTTCCTTGCTGCTTCAACTTAGGACTCTCTCTCCCTTCCCAGTGACCAGCTGTCACTATTTAGGTGCTCACCAGCTCTTACCTAGGGAACCCCGCCCCCCCAGATTCAGTGGCCTAAGTTGGGTTTTAAAGGTGTGAATTTTTACCTTTCCCTCTTTGTGTCAGGATGTTTCCCTTTGGTCTGTAGCTATTTTTTCATTTCTTGTATTTTCCCTTGATACCTACCCCCCTTTCGTCCCCACAGGGATTAATGCAACTGGATTTCCATCAAGGTTAGTATCGTGGCGGTTGTGTTCCTAACGTTCTAGCCCTAAGTGCCCTTGGAAAGACTGTTTAGATGTGAGCCATGTGGGCCGTTTGTTCTTACCCGATTGTCAAATGACCTGCTCAGTTCTGTCTTCCAAGGTCAAGGGAGTACAACTCTCGTTTGTTTTTTTTTCAACTCTCGTTGTTAACAATATCATTGCTGCCATTTCCTAAAAGCTTACTGTGTATCAGGCTCTGTGCCAAGTATTTAACATTTATTTTCCCATTTAATCTTCATATCAATCTTATGAAGTATATAGTGTCAACTTTTAAAAAATGCACAATGTAAAAGTTTCAAGTTAAATTTTATTTGGGGCAAAATGAGGACTGCAGTCTGGGAGACAGCACCTCAGATAGCTGAGAGACTGCTCCAAAGAGGCAGAGGGAAAGGTCAGTATATACATGATTTTGGTAAAGTGAGGAGTACATGCAGTCAAGCACATTTATTCTTAGGAGTTTCTACTAGTCTTATGAAGCTTCTGTTAGTCACAAGAAGCAGTCGTCACCATGACGGATTTTAGTGCTTCTCTAGATATGAGGAGAGACAAGAACTGGGCTCATAAAATCAGCTCCTGAGAATGTGCAACTCTCCAAAGTCCTGTCCTGCCAGTTTTCCCAGAGCACAGATGCCTCATTTCTGCTCTCCACCCTGAACTCCTTCAGGGGGTGTTGAGGTCAGCTGCTACAGCAGCATGATTTAATCCTTGTAGAGGTAGATGGCAAGCAAGCGCCCAGGGCAAGTGCCAATTTGTAGCTGACAGTAGTATTGTCTGCATTTTGCAGCTGGAGAAATCGAGGCACAGGGAAGTTGGTTATTTGCCCAGCATCATGCTGCTAGTATGTGCCATTTGCCAGGACTTGAATCTCATCTCAGTCTAGATCCTATGCCTTAACCACCTTCCAGGACCGGGCTGTCTTCCAGGGCATATGTTAGTATCTAGAGACAGTTTATATTGTTCCAACCAGGAGGATGCTACTGGCATATAGCGGGAAGAGGTTAATGCGTGGGCGCTCAGTTACTCAGTCCTGTCCGACCCTTTGCAACCCCGTGGACTGTAGTCGGCCAGGCTCCTCTGTCTGTGGGATTCTCCAGGCAAGAATACTGGAGTGGGTTGCCTCGTTTGGGTCTCACGAATGGGTGAGGCTCCTGTGGTCCCACAGGCCACGTGCACAAAGCCCCACAGAGCAGCCGTGTGGAGCGGTTCTCCCAGCCTCAATCACGGCCTCTTGTCTCTGTGTTCCAGTTGCATGCTTGGCCCCTCTGCTCAGCAGGCAAATCTGAGAGTTCCCAGTTGGAGAAGTTTAAGGTCTTCCTGTTTGTCTGATACTCCTGGCAGAGAAAAAGTCCACATCTGTGCATTGTCCGCCCGTTTCCTTCCCCCAGCTCCCCTCCGCACGCCCCCAGCAGCCTCGAAGTACGGTATTGTTCCCATTCTTCCTCATCTTAACCTTGTGCTAACTGCCTATTTGTTGTAATGACTCCTCAGATAAGGTACTCCTTGGGACTTTTTTTTTTAGTAAATGCTGAGGGCCAGGAAATTGAGGATCTAGCTAAAATGCAGTGCACGGCATTTTGAAGTGTATCTCAGACCACAGTGAAAGGGACCAGCACCCGCTCAGCTGTCTCTTCACCTCATTTCTAGGTTTGTGTGTTTGCTTTCTGGGTCGTGAACATCCGTTTGGGTGTTGGTCCCTGCAGATGACGGCCACCCATGACCGGTTCCGTCCACCGTGCCCTCCGGGACACATGGTCACCTCGTTCTTCCCCCTTGGCCTGACCCTCCATCCCGTTGGCAGTTTTCTCATGTCCCCAGGGTACACCCTGGTCCTCCCGTCTCCTTCCTCCACACCGTCCGCCAGGAGGTCTCATCCGTGCCCCTGACGTCCCTGCTACCCCAGGTGCCCCAGTGCCTGCTCATGTCCTGATGAGGTCTGCAGAGACCACTCGTTCTCCTTTAGCCAGACTAGACTTGTGATCTTGCCCAGGGTGTCCCTCCTGCCATATTCTGGCTCCAGGGAATGGAAACGTTCGAGTAGTTGTACAGAAATCTGGAAGTGCTCCTTGACTCCCCTTCCCAGCAACCTCCAGGGCCAGTTAGACTCTCGAGTCTTACTGTCTTTTTAAACATTTCTCAAAACCACCCCCTCCGCTGCAGTAGTTCTGGGGCCTTTCTCTTCTTGCTTGGATCCCTGCCGGGGCTTCCCGCTGGCCGTCCTGGCTCCGCAGGTGTGCCCCTTCCAGTCGCTGGCTGCAGTCCACTCGATGGGGTGGGGGGCAGTGGCCCCCATTGCACGGGCCTGTGGATCCTTGGCTTCCGCTGACCTGTGTATAGGTCTGGGTGCACGCATGCACGGGGCACGTGGGCACGCTTGGCGCGGGCTTATCCCTGCCTTTACTCGCCTGCTCCTCACAGGTGTCCACGGAAATCACCCGTAAGTCGCCTGTAATAGAAATGGCGATGATTTTTACTTGAGCCACGCTGAGGATGACAGCCCCGCAGTTGCTCAGATAACTCAGGAGCTGCCCCAGAGAAGCATGGTTTTCAGCACAGGGTCATAAGTTGTCATAGCAAAGAACATCAAACAACTCAGAGATGCAATCCTTCAAGGTTTAAAAAAAAAAAAGAAGAAGAAGAGGTCAGCATGTACACAGCAAGTCAGTATGGCCTTGGCACCTGGAAAGGGAGTCTTATCATTGACGGAGAACCAGCACTGGTGTCCTAGGAAGAGGGGCACTTCATCTTTATTTTTAACATCGACCTGCTTTTCTTTTGGTCGTGGGATCCTTTTCTTTAATAATTAAAGCAGATGCACGATGTGTGACAAGCCACCAGCAGGCTGTTTTAGTTAGCATAGAATTTGAGTGAAATCATGGATAAGCCAGAATGACTTCCCCATACCCAGTATGTGAACATTTATTTCTTCCTCACAGAGGTCCTAGAGATGAGTTCTCTAAAATGCAGGCCGGATTTTGTTACGTTTTTGGCTGAAAACACTGTAGGGGCCCCTCATTGTAGCGGACAGCACAGAGTGCAGAATCCCTGGCGAGACTCATCCAGTCCCTCCGCCTGCCGCCTTCCTGCCCGTCCTCCTCACCCCCGGCTTTGGCTTCAAGGGACGACCTTGACCCTGGCCGGCCCCGTGCCTGGCACTTGCTCCCGTGGCCTTCTCCCCTCCAGGCAGAACAGGGGGCCCCTCTTTGCTGCTTCACTGGCACCGAGGGCTCTGTGCTGGGCCCACCTGCCGACTTCCCCGTTGCCCTGCTGGCCTGGGACCCCTCTGAGGCTGGAGAGCCATCATTTTGGTGTCCGAGCACTGGTCCCAAACCAGGCACTTGGACGCACTTCAGAAGCCACTGTCGTTGGTGTGTGAACGGGGTTTGTCTTTCAGACCTGAGAGCATGCGGTTTCTGAGAAACGAACACTGCTAGCCAGGCTACTTCACCTTTGCCTTCTTTCTGGTGAGGCAGTTAGGGTACCCATAGACACTGAATGTCTTACCTAAGATGAAAAACTTGTCTTTTGTTTTAACTGGAGGACAGTTGCTTGGCAAGGTTGTGGTCTCTGCCTCACATCAACGCGCATCAGTCACACTTCTTAACCGCATCCGTTGGAGCCCCTTCCTCCCTCTCCTAAAAAGGTCCCACGTGGTCAGGAGTGGAGAGAGAATTTAGTGGGAGGGGACAGCTTGAAAAAAGAGGTTGCAAATTCCTTTTGGGACCACACTTTGTACAGGCAGACTCTTCCTCTGGTGTGGTCATTTAATTTTTTCCTGAGCCAAATTGATACATATTTACTCTATGCAGTACAGACTATTTCTCTCAGTGGTAAAGACTTTCATCTACAGTGGTTTTTCTTTTTTGTCTTTTTTTATGCATCAGAGAATATCATGCTCTGGAAGCGGCAAGGGGCAAAGCAGACACGCCGGTATCACTCCACTAGCCTCCTAAAACCGTCCTGGCTTGATGTCAGTGTTTAGTTATCTCTGACATGTTTATCTCTTAAAACCGCCAAAACTCCATGTGTCCTAGGGGTTTCTTTCTTGATCGAATTTGGATCAGAAAGCCACACTCACTTAACAATCATCCTAGTTCCTTGAAATCATTATAAAGGTTTACAAATAACCCTGTAAGTTATAAATGAATTTGAATGGGTAAGGGGGCTGTTAGAGCATAAAGTTAATTTTCATTCTTCTGTTTAAAATTCATCGTACTAAATAGCTAGCAGATATGCCTGGATTAACAAGCATTCACCCTTTCAGCCTTCATTTCTACTTAAATATACCAAAAAAAAAAAAAAATGAGGCCCATCAGCATGCTTCTGTTTTGCTCAGGACATAAGCAGTATCAGCATTATCTAGCCCTTTAGTTTTCTTTTAAGAAGAGTTTTTAATGCCAGCATCCAGGGTTATCCAACAGAAGCAGAAAAATTCTAGCCTTTCTCCACCCCAACTGTGACCCTCCCTTTTGAACTAATGATGGATTTACTTTGCAGTTATTACAGTCCTGATAAAAGCCTTATCGTGGTTTCCTCAGGGTTCTCCCTGATCTGGTGCTGCCCCACCCACCAGGGCACTCTTCTCTGAAGTCCCATTCCTCTTGGCCTTGGTCTTTCTTAATGTCTCTGTGTTTCCTGATTCCAACTTTAATGACATTTCCATGAGGCCAGTAGGAGTATCTTTGTGTCTCTTCCCGGCCCACCCTCCCGCCCTCCTTTCCCTGCGTGTTCCCTGCACACCTTGGGCTGTCAGATCTCAGACAAGGGCACCTGCCTGGTCTTACCTCTTTAGCAGCTTCAGTGCTTCGTTCAGTAAAAGTTAGCAGTTGCTCATCACCATGGTCAACAATGCACAGTAACAGTTCTCCAGTTTGGGAAGCCCACAACATGCGACTCCTTTTTAAGTGCTTTCGTTTCAGCAGATGTTTAATGAGCATTATCTTTTAAAAAGGGTGGGGTGTAATGAGATAAGAACAGAGGAAAAATCCAGAAATCAAATATTCTGGGACCTGGGAAAAATAAGAGCTATTTTTGCAGTGCTGGGTGCAGTTTCACCGAGTACCTCAACCATTCATTGCTTCTTTTCTTTGAAGCCTCTGGGCCCTTGGCTTCTTGGCAGGTGGGTTAGGGTGATGGGGTGGGTGGTGTGTCTGAGCGCGTACACTTCAGTCATCAGCTCATCACCCACCTACACAGAGTGGCCTTAGGCGGGCTGCGCTTTTCTTCCTGCACTTATCACAGAGGCCGAATCCATGGAGCTCAGCGCTCGCTTTTGGGAATGGCCACCTCCGCTAAAGGGCAGTTTGGAAGAAAGGTCAGGAAGTTAGGAGGAGTGAAACTGGACATGTTTATGAGTGTTATTCTTGTTGACATAGCTTTATTCTCACAGTCTACCTCTACAATTTAGGATGTGTGTGGTTGACCGCCAAATAATTTCTTACCAGAACCTCCCACCCCAGCCTTTACTATCTGCAGTTATCATTGTAATCAGACCAGTTTTACCAAATCTTGGTAAGACATTGCCTTTGACAGCACTGAGACCAAAATTTAAAAAAGAAAATTTAATCCATCCATGATCTCATTGACAGTACCAAGTAAAATTGAAAATCACTTTAAATTAATGTCAGCTCAGCAGCTTCATCTCCAGGCTGTTGGGTTGGAGTGCTGAATTTTTAAATATCATTTGAATCATTTCAAATGATCGTAACAAAACAAGACATTTTATTAGATCATTAATAAGAATACTTACCAGAAGTAAGTGCCCCTGGATGGATGCAAATCAGCCTTCTGGGGCCATTTATAACCAATGAGAGAATTGCACTGCTTGACTTTAATAATTCACCCAGGAACAGAGAATAAACAGCAGCGAACATTAATTTTATTGGACAGCTTCATACAGTTTATGTTTTGAAATAAAAGGGATATGACTTGACTCCTGCCTGAAACCAGAGCACTTATAAAGGACTCCCTCGTGTTGTTGGCATCTCCGACTGGGGAACTTGCTCTCAGATCATTCGCTAACCAGTTGGCACCCTTCTTGCAATAAATAAGAAGCCAAAAATATAAACACTTTACATAGTGACCACAACTTTGTGCTCTATCATGTCCTTTGGCACATGGCTATGAAATTCTTTATAACCCATCATTTTACTTGTCTAGAACAGAAGCACAGTATCTGAGGAAGGAAGGCGTCTGTATGTGACTGTGATTTTTCCAAACCAAGTACAGGTTCTTTAATTGCTGGCTCTGTGTCTGCAACTAAGGGTAGAGAGGGCCTCGTTTTCAGCTGGTAGCCCAGAGACTGGAGTGGAGACGGCTCTGCTGTATTTCCAAGAATGAGAGACACTCTGGACCTGGAAATGAAAGGGTAGAGGAAATAATGACGTTATGAGAAGAGGGAGACAGTCTAGCTCATGCCCTTTGATCATGGCCCCTGGACAAATGTGCTCAGATATGACCTTCTCCTCTGTCTCTGTACTTGTCAATTCTTATAATCGACAGGGTATCTCCCTTTCCCATCCATCTAGAACTGTAGGACCTGGAGAGCCACCTGCTTCGGGGGAGAAGGTGATGAAAGGTGGTCATGCACTTCAGAGGATCGACTCTGGAAACTGACAGTGACCATGATCATCTACAGACCCTCATCACCACCCCTCCCCACCTCTGTACCTGAATCTCTGAAGCTAGAGCAGCTAAGGATGCCGAGTGTGGTCACACACCATTAGCCAAGAGCCTAGACCAGAGTCCATGATCCCCTGCTTCCTGTCTAGTGTTTTTGTCCCCACCTATGACTTTACCATTTGACAAGCTTCAGTCTACAGTCATTGATATTATAAGGTGATTTTTGTGTGTGGCTGTGTGGAGACAGCCCTCCAAGAGCAGAAAAATAAAGGGGTTGGCCAAATATGATAATAGTAATAATTCCTAGCACCTATTGATTATTTAAAATTATACCTGGCTTTACATGCACGTATTTTTAATCCTTATAACACCCTTTGAGGTAGGTCCTTTGAACACCCACACTTCATTGCTGAAAGACACAGAGCTACAGGTGCAGGCAGGGTGATAGTATTGAAATAGACCTTCTGTATCCCTTTTGTATCCATTTGTATTCTTTATGCTGTAGAACTCTTCTTACAGGGAGAAAATCGGTGTTTGATGGTGAAACTACTTACCCCAGGCCAGGAGGGCCCTAGAAGATCTAAATGGGGAAAGGCATGCCCTCCGTGACCTCATAGGTGGCCTTGGTGATGTGGGGTTTGGGGGTGGGGAGGCTGGGTCCCGCTCCAGGGAGTCTACTCCACCTGCCTGGTGTACTTTGCTTTTGCCAAGCACATTTTAAGCTTATGACTGACTCAGTTGACTTTCACAACAAGCCTATGTGGTAGGTTCTGTTAGTACCCTCCGTTTGCAGACCCAGGAACTGAGGTACAGCGCCACCTCTGGGCCCAAGGTCACTGCCTAGCAAGTGCTAGAACGGGGATTCAAGTCCAAGTCCAGACAGTCTGGCTCCAGACGGGAGCGCTCCCCGAGGTGCCTTTCGGGATGAGCTCATTGGCTGGAAGGGTGGGGCAGTGGGTTTGGTAGCAGTCTTGGGAGAGTGACTGTTGAGTCCACGCTCATCCTGTTCGTGAGCCTGAGAGACCTCCCCCGAAGTCCTGCCCGCATTTTCTGCCAGGACCCAGAGTGGTCAGCCACCCTGCGCGTGCACGTGGGACTCGGAGAAAGGGACTTTCTCTGCCCCGTGTGGGTGTCTGCTCACAAGGCCGGAGGTCATCAGAGCCGTGGGAAACGTTTGCTGTGAGGAAGCCTGTTAGCTCCAAACACGTCAGAGAAGTATGTGTCAGCACCCAGGGGTGCTCCTTTTTCTTACCTAACCAGAACACGGGCTTCTTTTTCTCTCCTCCGATTGCCTGGCACTCCCTTGCCAAGCACCTTTCTGTTTCTGAGCCACGTGGGTTCAAAGCAGAGACACCCACTCCAGCCTGCACCCCGGGGAGGCTGGGGCAGGAGCCCCTGGCAGCCTCTGGAGTCCAGGGCTCTGGCCACATGCATCATCTGGGACCGGCTTCCTCTCTGCTACCTTCCTTAGCAGCCCTTCCAGGTGAGCATCTGGGAACAAGGGATTGGGGTGTCTCTGGGAAGTGAAGCTAAAGTCCTTTGTGTTCCCAGCCTCTCCAGTACTTTCATTTTTGTTCCGAAGTGGCTTGGTCCTCTGGCCTGTTCTCTCTTCTTCTGAGTTCATCTCTGTTTATGAGGCTGCACTGCTGTTAGAAGCTGTGACAATAAGTCCCTTTTCCCAGAAAGAGTACTGCATCTCATGAACAAGGACAAGGGTTCAGACTGGCAGAACGGGGTTTTCTGTGACCGGCCTGAACTTTGATCTGCACTGACTTCATCTGGGCAAAGCTCACTGGGCCGCCGCCTCCCGCCTGGCACGTCCTGTGGCCTCAGGCCAGTTCAGTTATGCCGCCGAGGTCCTGCCTGCCTTTGAGGGTGGTTCTGAATGTAGAGGATGTTGAACTTGCGTTTTCTCGAAGTGTTGCATCCCTTTGGGAGCTACACTTAAGCTCATCTGTTTCCAAAACACCGTCTGAATCCTAAATGTCTGGGGAATTCCTCTAGTTAATAAATGAAGGAAGCTTAAACTGGTCTACAGTTTTGAATTTGACATTCTCAGGGGAAGTTGAAAAATGCTGTGTGGCTTGATCTCTGGCTGTGAAATCACTGAGACGGACAGTGTGGGATGAACTGGGTGTGGATGCAACGTACAAATCTATCTTGCTGACTTTTTAGATGTTAAAAAAATCTGACCTTACAAATGTGTGTGAATGTGTATGTGTGCATTCCTCATCACACAGTATTTCATGGGTCTTAAACGTTTGAAAGAAGTAAGGCACTAGAGAGGGGAGATTTTTGAAACATAAGTAAAGAGCCACGTTTGTGAATATCCACTTGTGTGTCTTGTTTTTTTTTTTATTGCAGATGCATTTAACACATAAAGCCTTAGGCTATTTCCATATCCTTCTATGAGCTCGCTGTCTTTCCAGAAGGGTGTGTTATGGACTCACAGGGCAGTTTAGACCTTAATGCTGCAGGTTGTACCTTTGGTTGTGAAAAGCCAGCATCAGTGAGAGTGAAATAATAAAAATAGTGAGTTTGAACATTTCAGTGATATTCTTAGAAATATCAACATAGCCTACAATAGACTTTGACTCTAAGTCACTCAGAAACTTTCTAAAATTCATTAACAATGTTGGTTAGAAACAGAAGTGACCTCAGTGAGAATATACAAAAGATTTGTTTCTGTTTGTTTTTAAGGCAAGCAGTGGCTAGCATTGTCTTAGTCCCTGGGTAAATCCCAAATTAGATCT